>NC_135781.1:34229915-34346333 GCF_028453695.1 Augochlora pura
TAATCCTCTACAGCGGCCTATTCTTACTCGACGGAGTGGTACTAATCATCGCCGACTTTTCTGTAGCGAGAATCCGGTTAATCACGGTAATCTTTCGCCCTTAGCTAACCAAGGGAGGGGGCGGAGACTCGTCATATCTCGACAGAAATCCCTGGCGCGGCGTCTCCGGTTACCGAAACGAGGCCGCTCGATCCCTCCGAGAATGATTCACGTATTAACGCCGTGATATTTTGCGGGCATAGGTGCAGCACCGACGTCGCCGACGGAGCTCGAACATAAATCGTGGAGCAGTCGAGCCAGAAACCTTGAACGGTCCGCCATGTGTTTCGTTGATCGGCATCTGTACGCGACCGCGCAACGAAAGAATTCCTCTCCCTCTCCTCCGCCCGTTTCGCTACCCCTTTCGCGAGCGAACCCTTATTCGGGGCCCGGCCCCGGCCCCGGCTCCTAGCGCGACCGCACCGCTAATTCATGGTCGGTGACATCTCGTTGCCTTCGTAACAAGTACCATTGTCCAGAACAACTGGATCGGCCCCGGCTTTGTGCACCCTCGCCGGGCTACCCGGCGCATCCGGACCGCTACCTGACAGAGGAAATGTTCACTGAGCAATTTTTCCAATTAATCGAGGCGCGCGGGGTAATTGTTTGTTTGAAAACACGGCCCGTTCTTGCTCTTCACCGAACAATGGCCCCCGCAGATGTGACTCGCCGCTGCCATTTTTGTTTGGAGTCACTCTACGACGGGGACTTTAGCAGAATTGGATGACTTTAGGGTTGTCGACGCGACGATTTTATTTAGTGGTTTCAAGAAATGCGAAGCCGATAACCGGACCTCGAACGGTGCGAAAAGTGTTAACCCTTCCACGCGTTCGATATAAAAAGGTACGCTTCGCGCTCGGCGACGAAGGTGCGAATGAACCGAGCGTTGCATAAACAGACATAATTGGTCGCGCGGATCGCTCGAATAGATACAAGCAAACAGCCATCGATGGGGCACCCCCGCACCCGCATCGATTTCGCCATTCCATCGCGTGGCGGCTCTCGGTTCTGCGTTGGTAGCTTGTTATGAAACGCGGGCACGTTTGCATTCGCGCGGGCTTTCTCGCTTTCTCGCTTTCCCGCTTTCCCGCTTTCGCGTTTTCTTTCACTCCCTCTATGATCGCGCTCCTCTCGTCGCTCCGCGGCCCTCGCTCGCGCTCTCCTCTTCCGGCGCCGGGCTCTCTCGCTATCCTGTATGCAAAGCAAATGTATCATATCACACGGGCCCCCAGGGTTGCATTACAAGCCCGATCATAGTATGTTTCCGGGCGTATTAATACCCCGGTAAAAATGCAACCTCTATTTCGCGACTCGGGCGAACTAAACCGCCGGCTAATTCCATTTGCTGCCGATCGAGTGTACACAATGGCCACCGCTCGCTCTCTATCCCTCTCTCTCCCTCTCACTCTCCCTCATGTTTTCGCATTACCGGCTCGCCGCTTCTTTCCCAATAATTTATTCGCGTCCGTCAAATCCCCTGCAGAAAATAACTGCTCAATCGTTTTTACGATCGTTAAAATATTAAAATTTCTTGGGCATTTTTATTTTAATGTCGCACGCTTCGCTCTAGAAATTGATCCGGTCGTTTCATCATCGCTCGAGCAAATTCGAAGTATAAAACAAGGAGTCTTCGACGGAAATCCCGTGGTTCGGCGTCGACGAAGGAAACCGTGGCGTCTTAACAAGGATAATTTTTGTAACGCGCGTCTGCGTGTCGGAAAACGATTAACCGGTTGTTTTATTTCCGGTGGGCAAGGTGGGCAAGGTGGCCGTAGGTCGTTCCGCGACCGCGGATGTACACGCGGGATGAACGAGTAGTTGGGGACCAACGAGTGATAATAAAACCTGAACAATCAAGCGGCACGTGTAAGACGGTGGAAAGCGAGGAAACGAGTGGTCGGTGTACGAGAGGCGGAGAGATGGCACGGGATGCCTAGACGTCTGACACGGACCGCAGGATCTCGTTGGATGGCCGTGCAGGGTGGAGACGATAAAAAGCAACCTTTACGGCGTGACGGAATTACCACTATCCACCCGACGAACCACCGACGAACCACCGCGATGCCATCCCCGTCGCGCACCCCCTCGCCCGCCGCCGATCCCCGATTCCAACCTTATTCCTTCGCGTATAATTGTACCTCGGCCGAGATTCCGTAGTTACTGCTTTGTTAGTGCGTACGTAATGAGCTCTTTCCCGTTTCCCAACTTTCCTGATACCGCTTAGGTTCCCGGCATCGCGCACAGACGAGCCGGCAACTCCGCCCCTTCGTTACTCGATCTTAATCGATATCGCCAGCCCTTTATATTCCACTCCCGATTAAAACAATGCCGCTTTCGTTTCTCTTATTAACCTGTCACGTTCTACGGAACAGATTTTCGTGATTGTCATTAACAAATCAAATGTTATTAACACATTCCGTGCCACGGTGTACCACTGGTGGTACACGCTTAAATAGCTAATCAATGCGTTAAAGAAATATTTTATGACAAGTTAGAATCCATGAAATAATTTACACCAAAATAATAGATAATAAGCTAGGCTTCATAGTTATACCGACTATAATTGATAAATAAATAATATATTGATTTTTAAAGCTTCAATTGACCAGAATGAAGAGGCGACTGAATACGGCTCGGCACGGAACGTGTTAACCCTTTGCGGTCGTATTAAATTTATAATGGCATTTATATTTTGTCCGCCAGTATTGCACTTTCATAAATCGAACGAAAATAGTTTATTAATTACTGTATACGTACGGTCAAACAAAATTCCCAGCGGCGGCCACAAATTCCTGATGAATTTTAATTACAATAAAGCATAGGTTATTTAGAAATCCTGAAAAGTAATTGTCGCGTGGCCAGTCGAAAGGTCAAACGAAATCGATCCGCCATAGGCAGCGGAGAAAAGTAAGTTCCACGCGGTGTTTTCAACGCGGCGACTAGCGCAATGGTAAATGTACAAAGAAAACAAGCAAACAGGGTGTCCGAATTAAGCGAGGCGTGGAACAAACAGTGGATATTGCACGCAATGTGTCCCCGGCACGGGCACCGCCGGAATCAGTCCTCTGTAAACAGACTAATGTGCGAAATACACACATCCCACGGTGGCTAATATTGCGGGGAACGTTGCCGGACGAGACCCTGTCGCCATTGTCCTTTCGTAAGGAACGTTACTTTGATTACCACTGGGGAACAAACAGAGACATTTCAATCCCGTCCCGACGTCGCCGCGAACCCCTGTAAATAATGCGAAATATTTCGAACCGATTTCTCGAGCCACCCCCCGAGCCACTTTCGATGCTCGTCCATCCCCCGGCGACGATATTCCTCGTTTCGATCGTTAGTTGCTAATCGACCAATTTCTGGTTAAACGTGTTTATTGCTTCAACGCGCATTTAAATTTATTTGTCTTTGATATTTTTAATAATAGGACCAGACAATTTTTCTTTCGAAAACTTAACGCCGGTAACATTTTACTGGATCGACGCCTTAGCGTTCATTTCGTTCATTAGCGTATTTCACGAGATTGGAAAAGTAAACAAAATTCTGTCGCATTACGCGATGCCTGTAATCGCGGAAATCGAATGGACGGTGGTTTTTACAGCGTCCACCCGTGTCGGTGTAAAAATGTTTGTTTGTCCCGTCCGGAAGTTACGCTCGCCCCGTCCAGACTCAATTACGCGAAGATACATATTTCAGCGAGGCGCGTCGCGTAATTAGCGAACGCACTTGCGGTCCGCGGGTGTCGCGATCCGCGATAATCGTAACGCGATTAACTCCGTTCGCTCGCATGACGAGCATCTCTGTCACCTTTCGGTAAATATTTGGCGATCGCCGCTCGCGTCAAAACAAAACCGCGGCGGTTAAAAGCAAAAATGGAGCGGCCGAGATTGCAAGCCGGTCGCGCGATAAGCGATCGCACGAATGTGTGAAACACCGCGGATGGGCGGATCGCGCGCGGTCCCCGCGCGTGTTTCCGTGTTTCCTGTTTCGTTAGAGGGAGGGGGAGGGGGAGGGGGATTGGAGGTTGCGCGCAGAGGGATATATCCGGGTGCGTTTACGCAATTACTCGATATTACTGCTCTGGGCATCGGTAACTCTACTAGCTCTGTACCAATAAATGCATAATCTCGTAATACCATTGATTTTCAATTCGTTATTCGGCCGCCCCTCGGGCCCCGCGCGCCGGGGATCTCGCGAAATGGAAGAAGTGATTTTGCCGCACGCAGTTTAATCGACTGGTCGATTCGCGCCTTGACCAACCGACCGTAAAGTTGCGACGGCTAGTGTCGACGAAACATTTGGAAAAACGGTGCCGGTGCCGGTGCCGGGGTGGTAAACATCGAGAGGCTCGCGCGCATCGAAATGCCAACGATCTGGAATGCGTGTACGCGGCTTCAAGGACGGCGCACGATTCCGCGCCGAACGATTCCAAATGAATTACAAGCCGGGCCCGCCCATTGAAATAGTTTGAATTATCGTACGAGAATCGTAACTAACCAACTGTTCGGTAATTACAACGGAATGCATTAATTCGGAAATGTATCGGGTCCCGGCGAAACGAATTCACGGCGCTCGGTCGAACCTTCGGGGTGTATCGGTGCGTGTGCCGCGCGCGCGATCCAACAGACCGTTTCAAATAGGTAATGCATGGGATATTAACATTGGCAATTTTTCGTATTAATTAACCGAGAATGCAACGGGCGGCGCCCAATTAAAGCCGATAAAATGTGTATGCCGGCCGACATCGCGATTCCGAAGGATTCTTTCCGCGTCCGCGCGCGCGCGCGCGCGCGCGGGCCCGAGCCATCTAATAAATAAAATATTATTTGTACGCGACGCGCGCGTTCATACTTATTGCGTTTATTTCACCCGGCGGCCCCATAAATGCACGTCGTGGCTATCGGTGATAATGAGTTGATTTGTTCGGATTTTCCATTGCATAATTATCATTCGGAGCTGTCGTAAAATCTCTCGTTGCCGGCCGCTGTGTCTCCGTTTTATCCACGGGCTTATAAGTAATTCGAAACCGCGGGATTTAATGCGTTTTTGCGCGCCGCCTCATTGACCGTGCAAAACGAAATTCTGTAACTCCCATTACGTTTTATGGTGTCGTTACGCCCGCGGTTCTTTATGCAAGCATCGATTTTTATCGGCTGTTTCGCGGAAATCGGGATCAAAACGTTTTCATTCGGATATTTCTTCCGACGAGAAAAACGTAACGTTGGTCTGGTTATGTCAGCTCGCGTTTACACGGATTCCGTGCGTTGTGTGCATCAAAATCTATAGTTTAAACATAAAATTGTAATTTATAAATATAACAGGTAATAATTGGCAAGCATTCTTTCGCCAGTAAAGAAAGATGTTTTGAATATTTCAAGGTCAAAATAAAATGGAAAGGGCAAATAAAAAAATATAAATAACCATTGTGAAAACACTGTACACAGTACGAAGAAATTCTCTCCTTCGCCGACATTTTCTAGTCGATAAAAATGATAGTTTGGTTAATTACGGTTTGCGAGAACGCGTTGGGTCGGCGGAGATGGGCGACGAGATCGGGATTTTCGACAGTTTTCGGAAGTTCCGCCGACACGATACGAATATCAAATCGATATCAGAACCAGAGTTGAACGCCTTTGTTGCCTGACGTCATCGTCTGTCCGTAAGTTTATGCAAAGGGGTGGCAGGACATCGGGTCGGGCGGGCAGTGGATACCTACATAGGAGAACAAGATGGCGTCATCCCATGAGGATTCCCGAACGAGGCCGCAATCCAGCGGATACACGGTCCCGTCGACAACGTTGGAAACCTCCCTCCCACGCTCTCCCCCTCCCTCCCGCCGCGCCGTTTCTGTTCTTCGTCGTTCCACACTTTTTTTCCCTCCGCTTTCTTCCAACCTCGTCTTGTTTCCGTGCGTGGCTCGGCTGCGTTTCGCAGCGGCTGTCTCATGCCCTTCGCCAACTTTTCTCCATATTACACGAACCTACCCTAAATACGTAAACATTTAATGGGGTGGGGAGGTCTCTTGCGAGCATGCACGCGAACAGGAGTCTGCGAATTAGCGGCCGGTGATCCATATCGACGAGCATCGGACCCCTAATCCACTTAGAAATCGTCGACGAACGATCTTCCACGGAATCGAACGCGTGGCCCTTCGATTATCATTTATTTCAACGTTAATATTTTAGTACTCATTGCTGTCGATTTTTATTCTGAAATTATATAATATATAATACATCAATTTAGTACACCCCCTCTAGTTCTTCAGTGTGAATAAAAATTATATACGCGACTACAAAGGTTAGTAATTTATTGCTTAAAAATAAAGGAGAACGAAATCATAATCTAAAATAAAAAGGAAAGGAACGAGAAATTTTGTAAAATAAAAAGGAAAGATTTACCTTTACAAAGAAGGATTTATCTAGAAAACAAAGAGTTTCCCTACTGAATGCAATATCGAAGTTTGATCACGTATTACTGGGACACCCTGTACACGATCCGGTCATGTGCGGAAATAACAATTACATCGGAGCCGCGCGGTAATATAGACGGCACCGATTGCGCGGATTTCCTATCTTACTTATAAGATATTCATTCGCGAAACAACGGCGCGAGTACATCGCAGGCTCCGCAGGATAGTAATCGACATCGCCGCTAATTGTAAGTACTCCGAATTACCACTGACCCTGTACATTGGCGATTTCATTCGAGGTTCGCCGAGGGGGCGGAAATGCTCGTGCGCCGAGTCGTTAGCCGATCGTTTTGGGGATGAACGCGGGGAATTCGGCCAGTTAGCCAAAGTGTAACGATGCATCCAGGTCGAGAAATCGTTCCGGTGAGAGAGGCGATACCGGTGATCCGAGGGCGGTGAATGCGTCGGTCGAACGCTAGGACACCCACGAGGGCCGTAGGGCCGTGCGGCTTCTACCTCGATGCGTGTGCTAAAAATTACCAAAGGCGGGCTCGTCTTTTCGAGATACCTCGTCGACTGCATAGCTATGGGTTATTATTAAAATTATGCAATACTTTGAATCGTCAAAGCAAATCATAGTAAAAAGTAAAATAGAGTCAATACCCTTTAAAACAGCTGTCTCGTATATCAGTATTTTAGGTTCAAAAAATTACTTTTTTTTTATTAGACATCAAAAAAAGCCGCTAAAACTTCTTTTAAAATTACGTAAAAAAATCGGAGGAATAAAATGGCGCAGCGGTGATACAAAAGTCAAGAGTACGGTATTTAAATTTTAAACCATGTTTCCCATGAATACTTGATACAGCGTATCAATTAGTCGCAGAGAGAATTGAAAGTGTATAACAAATTAATTAAGTCGTGCTTACTTTGCCCGGTTTCATAAAGTATTTTTATCGCGTGTGTGACACGTGCAGCAACCCTGGAAGAGTCAATATTTCATCGTATTCGACGAAGCCTTTTCAATCTTTCACTGCGCGCAATTAACAGCCGCGTTCTTCCTGAAATAATTATCCGAAACGGTGCAACATATTTTTTCTTTGCTAATGACTGTTGTGCCACTTTGTAATTCTCGCCGATATCACGAAGGTTTCCATTATAAAAATTGCAGCTAAAGATTGCTCCATGCATTATTATAGTCGATAAAAAAATAAGAAATAGTTAAAGAAGCACAGTCGCGAATGTAAATAAGAAAAATGGAAATTAATTTTTGCTCGAAGCTAATGTTGTCTTTGTTATTTAATAAGTTCAATAATCTGGAGGAGTGTTCTGCTCGCCATGAAAAATGAATTCGGAAGCTCGGCAGATATAAAGAGAAGAATAACGAACGAAATGTGACAATAAGAGGGGTAGTAGAAGAAATCTCACGCATTACGGGTAGTTGAGGGAAATGGAAAAACGTAGCCGTGGTTCGGCCGGTTCTATTCACTTATAGATATATGTCATAGGGATCGTAGAACGGACAGGAAAGGTATCGAGTGACCGTGCCAGGCTTATCACTAATTCACGGGAACGTAGATCCCCGGATATAAAAATAATTTGCTTTATGGAAACAGACGCGTGCTACGATCGTGGTGGGCGGAGTTTTCCTCGTGGCCGGCGATCCCGTGGTCCGTGGATATCTGCCTGGAATAAATCATGAACTGCCGCCTCGAACTTTCTCAAAATGTATAGAAATTTTTTGGTCCCATCAAATATTTGATTCGACGAGAATTCATTGGTTTACGCTCGGCTCGACCGAGGACCTCGTTTCGTGGAAAATGTCTGTTCGCTTCGAAACACGATTTTTAACTATCGAAATCAAATGCGTTAGTTTTATGATATGCTCGGAAGCTGGAAAATGTCAAAACGATTTTTACAATGATAAACTTATGTTTGGAGTCCGGATTTTATACATTTCTATCAAAAAAATAAGTAGACGAAGAATTAAATAATATTTTTATGCTATTTTCAATTTAATAGAATTGTTGAAAGGAACGCTGTATTTTTATTTTATTTTATGCAATTGTTTCGTAGCGTAAAATTAAATGGTTCAGTGGAAAAATAGAAAGATGTTACATTTAAAAAATAGCTCCTTCCATGGATACTAAATTAAATTTGCTGTTTCCTATATTCGTACTTGACAAAAATAAATCAAAATTTTCTCCGTCATTTTCTAAGACCGTATCAACTCAACTTTTGCGACTCTTTCAACAGCTCATCTGACGGCTCTCAAAATTAAGAGAGTTCAAGCCGAGTGTCAAAAGCTATAAATACTCATCCAGAGTTCTTTCCAAAAGAGGTTGAAACAGATTTATGGAAGAGTTGAAACACAGTTGAGAGAAACTCGAGAGCGGGTTGAGAGAGGGTTGAAGGCGAGTTGAAAGAACTGTTATCGGTAGGAAGGTAACCCTCAAAGGACGGCGAACAAAAAACGCAACGCCTAATGACGTTGACGCGGCAACCTGTTGTCCGGCCCTTTTTGAATGGGAGCACACAAGCAAGATAACCGCGCTAATAAATGGTCCTGTCCAGAGACGCATCTGCGTTGGAAAAACTTTCGCCGAAAAACCTGAGCACCCCTTGGGGGCCGCTGCGAGCGCCCGCGCGCGCGCGCCCCCGCGTTCTCCCCCATTGGAACAGAGGACGGGTATTATCATTATAATTGTGTATCGATGCGCTGATCAGCAGTATTGTTACACCAAATGCTGAACCTTCAAGTAAACGAACGCGCGCGTACAATGCTATAGTACCGGTACCACCTCGATGCTCTTATTGTCCTGTTCTGGCGAGCACGGTGCTCTATGCGCAAATTATGCGCTCCAACTGCGAACAAAATGGTATATCGAAATTAACTATAATAAATAGAAATTTACTACAGATGGTTGAAATCTCCTAATTTTTCAACCGAATCTTGTCAATTTAAACTTCTGGATTAGAATACTTGATGAACTGAGATTTTGAACGCTTGCTTTAACGCAAGACGAATAAACTTGGTGGAACCAAAATTGTATTTGCGGTAAAATAGCCACTGTGTTTTTCGATAGGGCCGGATTGATAAACGACAGATAGGCCCGAAGACAAAAGTAATCACGCATCCACTTCACGAGCCGCGCGTGCAAGTGCAAACAAACTCCGTCATAGAATTCTGGACAGTTTTGCCCCAGCACGCACATGTTCAGAATTCGTGCGAGCCTGTTCGGGGGCTGCCACCCCACATAAGCATCGCATATGTTGGAACATCTTTGGCAGGACCCCTCTTCTCGTCGGGCAGCCACCGCGGCGCAGGATAGGAAGGAGAGCCGGTGTGCCCCTGAAGCGGGCGCATCACGCTACGCAGGGTTCACCTATGGATAACATTAGAGCGGGGCGAATGCGGTTCGCTCCGTGGACACGCACGCCTCTCTGTTGGCTTTCAAAGGACTGTATCCTGGCGTCGCACGCAAATTCGCACTGTCACCGAATGAGCACCGACAAGTGCACGAATTATACCGTTCGAAGAAATCAGCTGGACGTAATCGCTTTTTGTCGACGAGGAGGCGTGCGTTTCTCGACGCAAACCACGCGAAACGAACACTCTTTTTCCGGTTCAATAGATTTAGGAATATGAACGCTATAACATTAATTTTCCTTGCCAGATAAAACATTCAAAGAGCCAATTCTATATACCGTATATTTTTTATTATATATTTTAATTTGATCCGTTCTCTAAGGCGACGCTAAAAATGATTGTGTCACGTTTCAAAATAATCTGTATCAAAGTTACTAATATTTAGAAAATTGTTAAGAGCTGTTACATAAGTCACAAAATTCAATTTTGTAATGTATAAAATGCTCCAGGTTATATAAAATGGAGACACTGTAAGTATGAAGAATTATTTTGGATTTCCAGTTGAAATGGCTCCGAAAGGGTGAACTACAAATCTAAAATAATTTTTCTGTTTCATAGTACTTCCATTTTATGCGACAAAGTGTACTTTATACACTTTATGTACTTTATAACAATTGTTTAAATTTTGCTAATACAAAGATGATCTCGGATTTGGGTTAAGCGAATGGAAAGTAGGGATTTTCAGTATATTTTCAATAGGAACGCAGATCTTTTGTGCTGCAGTCGTATTAGGAGAAATAAGATTGACGCACTCACCGTTTACGCAGACATATGCCGGCCGTGGAGAACAAACAGGCAAACTGGAGCCGAAATATTATCATAGCCGAATAATAGGCTTAGGATACTTCTGTGGTAGCTGGCGGTGCGGGCACCGTCGCGACTCTAAGTCGTAACCAATGAGGAGTCGCGCGACCCTACTGATTCGTTATTGGATTTGGTCGGTGCGGTGATGTTCATTTGACATCATTGAGACCGTTGCCACGTTGACACCGTTCATTATTGGATTTGCCGAATATTTAGCTGTCCTTCGTGAGGCACTCGATGGCGTATCGCAGAAACGGAAGCTGCCCTAATCGCTCATTCTCAACGTCTTAAAAACGTGCGATACGATAAGGCATCGAAAAAACATTTTTTACAATAATAATCACAGAGATAGTTGAATTACGTTATCGATTAAAGAATAAAATTGCTATTGCTATTAACAAAATTAGAAAATTCTAAACTGCATCTCGAGATCTCCAGAAAATATTCAATAATTATCTGTAGAAATCTGGCGACAACCATACGTTATTTTTTTATCGAGCAATCGTTGGCTATTTTATCACGGAAGATCGAAGAAATTCTCGCTGCGTGAAGAGCGAGTCTCGGTTAAAATATTAGTGGGCGGAAATATCTGCGACTTTTTGCAACCGCGATATGGTTTTTGCTCGAATCAAAGGCTCGCGAGGCAAATGCAACAGCTCCGCCTCTAAATGAACTCCCATGCTGCGGGCTGCTCGGCTCGTTGCCATAAGATGGCAATGTTACAGGCTGTTGGGCAGCCGAAAAGGATCTCATGAATCACGGCGCTGAGAGACGGCCGTTTGAAAAAAAAAAGAAAGGAGGGAGTGAAACCGGTTTGGCACGCGCACATCTCGAACCTCTCATAATGACGCCTGCAGATCCTCGTTAAACTTCATTATCCTATCATGTGGCCAACAGTCGTCCGCGTCACTGTTGCGACGCATCGATCCGACACGCTTAAACACCATAAAACAGAAGCTTCGAAGCTTCAATTGGACGATCATCATCTTGACGTTTTGAAAGTATCGAAATTATTTATTTAACTATTAAAATTTCGAGTAGACAGAGCTCTGTGGTAAAGGAATTTTGAGAAATTATGGTTTCAGAGAAGTACGTCGCGCAAAAAATTATTTTTATCCGCACGAATTTATCAAAAATAAAAAAATGTATCAGACGCTAGAGAAAAACTAATAATTGTTCTAAAAACTTAAAAATTATTTAGAAAATAGGAGGAATAATCTTCGAAAATGTTGCGTTGTTTTCGAATGCAAAGAGTTCGAAGTATGTCCGAGGTGGACGACGACGGGAGGAGGACGAGACGACAAATTACCCGACACGGAATGTATTATCTTCACTTGATAGACCCTGCGCCCTAGCAGGCAGTGTTTCTCAGGCAGGAATCTTCCCGCGAGCGAATTTAAAAGTAATAGGCTTTCGACGGGAGAGCGAGAATATTGAGAAACACTACGATCTCACGGCTTCGCGTTCTCCCCACGGATTCACGATTTACTGCCGCCGATTCTTTTTAACGCAGAAATTTATTCGGACAAATTCTATAATTACTTTTCCCGGCCGGCCGGCCGGCGTGTCGCGGAACTTAAGATTTACGTCGCGCTTTAGTCGCCCCGAGAACTTCTTGCTGTTCGACCCATTGAGTCTTGTTTCAGGGTCTTATTGTCGCCGTGCTCTGCAATCCAATGATATAACGATTTAGCCGTGTCTTTAAATTCAAATAATAGATAGTATAATGCAGGAATTATTTGCAGTAAATGTTCTTATAATTGGCTGATGATGTGCAATTTTTTGAGTGAGGAATTTAATAGTTGGCAAGGAGTAACAATATTCTTTTGTTTTCCTCAAGCGTGAAACTATCTTTGGTTTTTCCTGAAACTAATTTTTCTCTGAATTATTTTTCGGAAAAGATAATATATGAAAATGGAAATTTTCAGCGGAGCGATTAGTCGTCGAAAGGAACCATGTCTGTAAGATTTGAGCAGCGATACCGGCGAAGGTTCGGACGGTTTTCGACGGCGGTGTATTTAACGCGAGCCATCGGCTCGCAGGAACACGTGTAAAACAGGCGATAGACGATCTCGACAGCGGTAGATCGTAGCGACAGATAGGCGCGGAAGGGTAGCGGAGGCACGCAAAAGTTTCGAGAGCGTGCAGGAGTCACGAGTGCAGCAGCGTGATATAATTAATGATCGCGGGCGCTGGCGGGGTCGGCGAATCGGGAGCGTGAAAAACGACGAAAACAGGCTTTTCTTTGAACACGGATTCCATCGAAGACAAGTGATAACCAGGTGTAGAAAATTACCGAGAACGCTAAACCTGACGAGACGACGATCGGGCAGACCAGTCGGTCTATAGCGAGCGTTCGCGACGGTCTCCTGAGGGAGAGAGGCCACGGATTTCCTCGTACTTGATTACGCTCCGATAAAAACTGGGGCAGGCTAGGTGCGAGTTCGAGCCAGCCACCGCATCAAAGTGAGGTGTTTCTTCACGATACGTGACGCACCTGCCATTAAACGTCTGCACGTCGAGATAGCTTCCTTGCCAGACGTCGACGTCTCTTCCGAAAAGGGTAGCGACTACTCCGCCGTGCGGATATATTTCAGCATACCAACTTGCAAATACTCGGCCGGCAGTCATTGCCGGGCTTTTCTTTACGGCCAGCACGATTATGCTCGCTTTTTACATTCCATCGCCCTTGGAATTTGTTAAGTGGTATACCGCGCCGATCGGAAGCGAGACTAAGCCGGGAAAAACCTAGGACGACGTGGGCGATCGGTCTCTATTCGCTATTCGCGACGATTTGTTAGCGGGCCGCCAATTTCATGGCAAACATCGATAAATCGAATGATGTCGACAAAATAGCAAAGTTTTTAAATATTAAAAAAAAGAAATATGCAAATGTCTCTGTGAAAATTCTACATCTTGAAATTAACACTTGATTCACGGAGCATTAAAAACATCTGCTTTATATTACTTTATACAAGTGGATAATTTTTATTTTACTCACATATTCGCAATCTAGTAATAATAATACAAATTTCATGCATTTATAGTAAAACAATTAACAATATTACTTACAGTTGCACTATGGTGTTATTAAAGGAAGCAATTTTTATTTGACTCACGTTTGTTGCAATTTACGAAGATATGTTTCATTTTCCACGAAGATCCACGGTTTGTTCGCAACAAACAATATATTTATTTATCGGAAAAATGAGGCATTAATCGTCGAAGAGATCAATCGAACGAGAATGTCAGTTTAGTGTAATAATTGAACAAGAATTTCGAAAGAATTGGAACGATTGCAGAAGCAAAGCTATCACAGTTGCCATCTGGATTCCGTGGAAGGCACTCGAGTTTGTCGGCGCTGTTCGTAGCGCTATTGTTGCAGAAAAATCGATCATTTCAAGGAACAATTACCGAAAGCTATCCACCGCAATCTAACACGACCGAAAATCTTGCAAACAATATTGGAAAAATGATTTGTTAAAAATGAGGCGATTGCTGTAGAAAAATCGAGTTACTGTAAGAAACAGTTCAAAATAAAAGTGATCTATATTGATCAAAATTTTTATAATTGTTAGTAGAAAAATTGGTACGACGAAGAAATTGCAATTTCTGGGTTGCAGCGAATGATGTTCATTTTATTAATACTATTTTTGGTGGAATCTATGTATCGATGATAAAGCAACAACGTTAAATCGAAAACATGTTTTAAAAGGAATTTTGATAAAACTCGAATGATTTCGTGAACCACGTTATCACGAACTTTGTTCACCCCTTTCGTCACGAAGTGTAGAGGGTTTATTATATAGAAATAAAATTGGTAATTCCGTGAAGCAATTTGCCAAAAGAGTCGATCGCAAACCACCCTGTCAAAAATTTTATAATAGCAACTAAAAAAAAATACCGTACCGAAGCTACGAAAAATTTATCGCAGATAATTTAATCGATAGAGAAAAATTAACTATGCCGTGAAGTAATGATTTCCGGAAGCAATCAAAAGGTACAGAATTGAATAAAAATTTCAAGCAACCTTGTCAGAAAAAGACTGGAGCGCAGGATTGCGTTATCACCGAAATTTCTGTCTTATCTCCATCGAAATTGAAATTTCGTGAATGATTTTTTCAACTCGGCAAGGTTCGATGAAAATCGGAGGAATTGCAATTAAAAAATCTCGAGTTCGCGAACGATACGTCGAAAGGACGTCGCCTCGAAGTCGGCCGGGCCGGAGAGACGTCGCGACGTCACCCTGGAACGTCCGCGGCTCGAGCCGGAATGACAGCCTCGTCGCGTTACCGTCACGGCGCCACTGTCCTTCGGCCGGCCGGTGGGCGTGAGAGCCGCCCGATCGACCGAAATCCGATTGGCCGGAGGGACCGGCGCGGATTGGAGGATAATCGGGGATGGGCAAGGCGTCCACGGGGGGCCGGTCCTTCGCGGGTTGTCCGGCGTGGGCACGCCCACGGCGATCCTCGAGACCCGTCCCCGTTGGGACTCGCTGGCACGCCACTCGTGCCGGCCCTGACACATTCGACAAGCGGCGCCGTAACGGGAAGCAACGCGCGGCTGGGGACCTTGAAGGACCTCTCTTCTGGTCACGAGACACCCTACCGACACTTTCGTGCCGACGATATACGCACCGCACGCCACACCGTCACCCGCTGCTCAGATTACCGTTGCGCTCTCTCTGTACGCGTATCCACCTCGATTACTCCATCCCAGATGGATCGTTCGAGAATCTCCGAGGACTGGTCGCGTGGACACGCTCCGGGAACTCGGTCGAGGAGCTAGCCGAAGAGACAGCCGTGGACTTGGAATCGAGCAGGCGGTCACCGAATATTTCCGGCGCGCAGTTAGCGGTCGCCTGAGGCCTCGTCGCCGACGACACAGCGTGTGACAACCGAAGTGAGACACAGTTCAGTGAAGCGTTCCTTTTTTTCGCGGGGGACCGTTGCGAGCGAAGAAGACACCGCGCGCGCGGCGGAGGACACAGTGAAAGAAAACAACAACTTGCGGCGAGTGGTGAGATCAGTGGAGGAGAAGGCGGTCGTGGTGCGTGTGGACAGGTGTCAACGGGCGGTCGGCTGCGAGCAAGCGTGCCAGCGTGCCAGCGTGCGAGAGCGTGCGAGCGGGGTTGAATGTTGTGAGGGGGTAGCACCTGTTACGAACGTTGATGAAGTGAGAGGTGATATCTCTCTCTCTCTCCCACACTCTCTCTCTCTCTCTCTCTCTCGGTCGGTCGCAACAGGCTCGCGGATCGAGCCGAACCGGATTCTCGCGGCGGGTGTTACCGAGAAGCAGGAAGCCTGTTGCCCCAGGAGAACCCGTACGGCCTTACGACGCGGTCCGACGAGTGGAGCGGTCTCCTGCCCAGCTCCACGATCGTGGGTGCTGGGGGGTCGCCATGGCTCGGACTCGGCGCTGGGGGTGGCACGGGGACCGCCACCGGCGGCGGAAGCCCCGTCGAACTCGAGGGTCACTGGGGACGCAAACTCTACGGGGCGAGCGTAGCTCCGCCACCGCCGCCGCCTCATCACCACCCGCGGGCGCCGCTCGTTTTCGCGCCTCAGGACATGAGGCAGATACTCAAGGAAGAGCCGGTGCCACGTGCTTGGCCGCAGCCTGCGCTCGCCAATAACGGAACGTGAGTACCCTAACCCCGTCTCTCTCTCTCTCTCTCTCTCTATCTCTCTGTCTCTCTTGCTCTAACCCTTTCTACCTCTCCATCTCTCTCGATCAATGTCTCCCTCACCCCCCTTTCAGGGACAAGTTGTCTAGCCGATTTATGGGCCAAGGCTGTGGTAGAAAATTGGTAACAATAACTAAATTACAAGGGCAAACGAACAAAAAAAGTTCTATAATTCTATTAAAGGAGGTTAAACGACGGTAACGTGGAGGACGTGAAGGGAAAATGTCGATTTACAGGTGGCGAAGCTGTAAATCTGTCACATATATACAATCTCTGTAACGTTGATACATATTACAGTCTTGTTCGACTTTGAACTGAAATCTGCGTGTCGTAAAAATTGGCCGCGATTTTTGCCCTGGTCACCGAGGCATTTGTGTTAATAGTTTCGGTATGATTGTGTAGCGTCCGTGTTTCTATGAAACGAAAGCGTCGTATTTTATGTTGTTGCAGCTCTTTTACGAGTTATCAAGCGTTCGTTATGCGCGCAGGAATACGTAGGTACAGAGCGCATTCCGTTTCAATCTCGAAGAGATAAAAATGCGTCGCTGCGAACCTTTCTGGGTGAATAATAAAAATTATGAGACTAAGAGTTAAACGTCGCTGGCATAATCTCGCTATTAGTTAACTGTTAAACGTTATAATTCAACGAAGAAGAGAGCACAGTTCCACGCGACGCCGTTATATAATTATAACCCACATGAAATTAAATATTATAGTTAATAATGTTTTATGGGACGTAATATCAAAGTTATAAGTCTCTCAATTATTTTTTGTATGGTTGGAAATTTTTTTTGGAGATATTTTATAGACAACGAGGCACCCAGAATTCGTAATATGATAAAAAAGGAATGTTATAAAAACAATAGATGCAAAAGATAATAGGAGTAACTTCCAAAAGACGGGCTTTCAATATGCCCTTGGTAAATATGTGGCGAAGCGTGCGTACCGTTGAACGCGTGTAGTCTGACCATGGTTCGCTGTATCTACTAGCCACGGTTTGACAAATTTTTGACGTTTCCCCGAGAACGCAATTCTCAATGAACGTTTATTCTCAGTTTTTCAAAGTCATTTTGCAGTGACTTTAATCCTCCATTATTTTCCACATAATCTTTAAGTTTTAAAAATTAAAAGTTTGATAATAAATATAGCTCTGCTAGAGATTAGGGGGAGGAATTTTTAAAGATTTAATCTTCATTAAAATTGTAATAATGGATTCTGAAATGCTGATGTGGGTGCATTTGGCTATTCCCTTCAAAACTAGAAGGAGCAGTGGAAAGTAAACAGTAAGGTTTCTTTCCCAAGGCAATAAAAAATTACATTTAATAGAAATAGTTAAAGAGAAGCTTCTCAGGAATTTTAGAGGGTAGCAGAGAATATACTTTTATCTATACAAATTAAAATCTAGGATTTGTTGAAACCTTAATATTTTTTAGCCTTTCGCAATTATTTTTCATACATCAGCAAGTATATTTCGTCTTTCTATTTTTAAAGTAGCAAAAAGCTATCATCGTTTCGTTACAACGATACATCGTTTAGTATCGCACATTATCCAATTTAAAAAAATGATTCCTTTATGTTAGAATTTTGGTACGGTTTCCAAATCGTGAATCTCTCATTTTTGGAAATACAATTTGACCAATACTGTTCGAAATATAAGAATTCCGGCATCGCGAAACCACGACTGACGCGTTCCCCGGAGCGACGGCAAAAAAAGTAGAACCTCCGAAGAAATCCTGCCCTAAAAAATACCGTCGCGGATAAATTCCACGTGGAAATATTTCCAAGGATACCGTCTCTGGTTCGCAATTCATAATACATCGCGTAATTACCGCGGCCGCATAATGCAGGCTTAAGAACAGCATTATTAATCTCCGAGTCGCAGGCCGACGGCAAACCAGCCGCGATGTTGGCTGCTTTTAAAATCGGCGAACAAAAATTCAGGCAAAATACCCGAAGCGTTTGCAACCGTGCTCTTTACGATCCTGATAACCGTTTTCACGGTTTTCGCCGTCCATCCACGGTTTTCCAATCAATCGTCGCGGCAAATGTCTCGTTCGGTTAAAAGAGCTTCGAGTGAAGAAGAGCGTCTTGGCTCGAGCGTTTGGATGGATACGCGGTATTCGATGGTGGAGAATTTGAAAATCGATATTTTGTCGACGGTTGCCGCGCGAACAGGTCGAATTATGCCGCATTATCGGGTGAGGAGCGACGATAACCCATGGACCGAGGAACAACCAGCCAGTTTATCTTTGGGAAAGCGACCGTTTCAAAATGATTCACACGTAGATGCATTTGGCGAACGATAAACCGTGTTTTATTGCAGCCTCGCTTAAGGGATTTGTACGACGTGCAAACGACGAAGGTACAGATACGCGGACTCGAGGAGGTAAACCGACCGGGTTGGGGATGCGCTAATCCAATACCAGTTCTCTTAACTAACCCCTTCCAAGTGGCGTGACACGGGAACCGGCAACCAGAATCGAGTTAATGTAATTGAGAATTTTAGCGCCTTTTGCTCTCTCTCTCTCCCTCCCTCCCTCTCTCTCTCTCTCTCTCTCTCTTTTCTCCCGTTCCCTCTTTTTCGTGATTGTTTTCTCTTCGGGCTATTACGGTCGTTCGGTGTTCCAAAGGAAAACTGAAAAAACTGCTACCAGGCCCAATCGATCGCCCGCAGTCAGCTATACCGATTCACAACGATACACTCCCTATCTAAAGTCTTGGTAATAATGCTAATTTCAAGAGTAACCCTGTACTTATTAAGCACGGATGGTATACTGTTATTTAAAATTGGAATAAAATTCTAATTCCTTCTGATTAATATTTCAAGTAAATTTAGACAAGGATTAGATATCATTTTCTACCCCTTCTGAGAAATTATTGCAATGCTGTTCGATTTCTTCTACAGCTACGTTCTAACAATTTTCCTATTTAAAAGAGAAAATTTTACCTCTTATGTATTTTATTCTTAAAGCTAGTCTGCGAATTCTGTAAATTGTACCGATACCAGAAAAATCAGATTAAATTTCAATTTAAAGGAAATGCACAGTTTTATATTTTATTCGAAGCGTTACATCCACTAATTCGCGAAGAAATACGTTTCAGATTCTAGCAAGCCATTTGAGAAAATTTTCCAAGCCCAAAGGGTCGATATCTGGAATTTTTTAAAACTACGTTCGTCTCAAACGATACACTTTATTTTCAATCGAATTAATTCGATGGAATAGCTCGACCGATTCGCGAGTGCGACGCCCGTCGAACACAGTTGCCGTTGCGCGCTCCTTTTACTTTCATCCCCGCAGTTACAGGGAAAGTCATTGTTTTTCCAGGGGCGACACATCTCGCCCCTTCGTCGCGCGACGCGCGACGCGCCGCTCGCGCTGCTTCATTAGGTGGGCAACTTTTTTTAGGAGTTTTTAAAAAGCGCGAGAGAGTTTATGTCTGTTTGCCGGGAGTTTTAAAACAGTTTCGCCGCGAGCCCTCTCTCGCACTCTCTTTTCAAGTCGCGGGGCTCGGCACCGTCCCTCCGTGTGTGCGCGCCGCCAGCCGGGGCCGCTTTCTCGCGCGGAGGGAAACGAAACTTTCCGCCGTAAATTTGAATAGACGCGATATCGTCCCGGTTATAGTTTTGTCCGGCCGACTCTCGTTTAAACTGATTTACAACGACTTTTCAATTAAACGCCGTTCGAAGATTCCGCGAAATAATTGCACAATTTTTTCTCGCCGCCTTTGAAGCGTCATTGATTTCTTAAGGGATGTTCCTCAATATTTTAATTGCAAAATTGTTCTTAGGATTTTTTATTCCAACGCCTTGGGTGTTATTACGCCAAAAGTTGACGTTTGCAAAAAAGTTTGTTTCACGAACCAGAATAAATAAAAAATATTGAAAAACATAGCGTTCGAAAGGAAATTGTCATTTTTGTTAAATAATTTTACTTGCAATTTTCTGTCGCGAAATCCAATAACTAAAAAAAATGAAATAACCAAAAATTGCACTTTTTAATTCGTACCATGATTGATCACGCGATCAAACTGCAAACAATATTAAATCCGGAATAATCAATGCTCGTGCCTAAAATAAATTCGATTTTTATTTCACTTGAATCTGCGTTCGAAAAAATTCGCGAGCGTTTTTATAAATAGCGCGCGAAGGGGCGGGGATCGGTATTGATAATCTTAAAACAAATTAATAAGTTTGTTGTCGCGCACGGCAATGAAACACCGGCCGCGTTAAATTGAACAGCAGTTCCGTGGCAATGCGGCTTGGTCGCGAATTACATTCAGATATATTACAAATTGCTCATTATCTCCTGGCGCATTATGAATCACGCTGGAAGCAAGCGTAAATAGACTGCGCTTCGGCCAACTCGTAATAACTAACGCCCGGTGGTATACATTAACTGCGGATTTATTGTAATTCTCCGCGATTGCTTTATCCACGAATTCGTAACTGTATATCCCGTAGGTTTGTGTTATCCGCATATTTCGCCCGTAATGCATTGTGCGCAAATAGCATAGGTTGCGGCTCCCGCCGTAAAGTATAGACTAGTTTGTACAGTTATTCGACGATCTGTTCTCCGAAATTGCCAGCCAGTCGATATTTAAATCGGGGATCGGTAATGGCGCCCGTTCAGTCGACGGAGATCGACTCTGTTAATAATAACGCCATTCTCCACCGATACATTTTCATTTCTCATCCTCTTAAACAAAATCCTTCTTTCTCTTAACATTTCTCTGGCATATCAACTTTTCTAACGTACCATTAACCTATGAATTTTCTCATATTAATCTTAGACTTTTACACAATTTCGCTTAAATTCGTATTTAAATTTTATTATAAATTCATCCGTAATTTTAAATTTTAATATACATTCGTTCGTAATTTTGAAATTTAATTACAAATTCATTCGTAAATTTAAATTGCATTATAAATTTATTGACCGGCCTATACGAATTTATGTAGCAATATTCGCGTTGTAAAATTGTGTTCAATGAGGGAAAGTAATTAGAAATGTCAATCTCGATGTCAGATTCGTGTAACGATTAACTGGTTGCGGACTTTGTGCGTTTCAGGTGGTGAAAATGAAAACGGCAAAAAGCTCGAAAGAACTTAAGTATCTCGATATACATTGCGTTCGACTCATTACATTGATTAGTGGTCATTGATTGTACCGGTTTTTCTACTGGTTTTCTGTGCAACCTTTTAATGTTACTACCACTTTCCATCCGTTTACCCTGCTTTCCAGGCATCCAGCTTTATATGTATCGACCATCGCTATACATTTTCGTAGGCAATTTAAGGGATTCGGAATAAGAGCTCAGTAAAATTTAACCAACAAATTTAATTATTGGAATAAAAATATTGTCAAGTATAGATAACGTGAAATCATGATGACAAACCTAGGTAGTTTAGTCGAAGTTTCGACGAAATAATTTACAACTAATGACTGATTTAACGAGAGGAATATCAGGCAAATTTTTAGCGATCGGTGAAATTTTTCGAAATTTGCCGAATCGCGCAATCCAGCCGCACCGTTCCGCCTCTTGTTTCAGCGAGCAGCTTCGTATAACAGTTATTAACAGACATATATCCGTTCGTATCCGTGAACACGAGGGTCGGCGGATGGCAAACGATTTCCTTCGCAGTCCGCAGAGGCCGTGGAGGCCGCGCGCACGCCGTGCCGTGCCGAGCGCAAAATGACGCCGATAGTCGCGCGCGCAATTTACAGCGGGGTATCCGCGCTTACGATTCGCCGCGGGTCCGTTTTCGGATAATAGATAACGATTGGCGTCGGTGCGCAACGCGTCGCCCGCATTACATAGGGCCCCGAGGCTCTCAGCGTTTCTTTCGCGATGACTGGAGCAACGCCGCCGATTCGATCGGCGAACGGAGATAAACCCGATACGAGCGCGCGCATGCCAAATACACAAATGAAGATGTAGGACGCGATAGCCGCCTTTTCGTGCGATACCAGTTTTTCGTTGCTTCGACGCGGCAGGGAAATCGCGGACGATTCTGCGCCTGCGATCGCGATCGCGGCGTCGTCGATTTAAGGAAATGCATCGTGACGGACCGGCGTCGATGCAAGAGCGTTCCAGTTCACAATACGGTATCGTTAACAATACCGTAAATTCGCTCCAATTGACCCTCGGCTTGGAAACAAAACTGGACAATTTCGGAAGAGCAGATCGCGGCTCGCTGTCACAGTTGTCGACAATCGTATCGCCTCTTCCCAATGTGTCTCCTGTTTTTCTTGACAACAGAGAGACTATTAAAATGTTTCAGACCCTCGAATAAAATGAGCCGGATTAAATTTTAAATATCAAAATTAGTTTCCGAGTAAATCAACCGTCTCGCTAATATTTTCACCGTACGCGTATTCGTGTACTTCTGATGTAAAATTCGCAAGCCAGCGAACGCAATCACGAACCGCGAGCAAAGAGAGTCGAAGAAATGAAATGCAACCCGAAATGCGGCGCGGCCCCGTTATTGTTATTTTGAACGAGGATAGTTCTTGAAACCGCGGTCGCGCGGTGTCCCGTAATCCGCAACGGTTTCGAAAAAGGCGTGCGGGGCGGGGTGGGAGAGGGTAGGCGGCGCAGCACCGCAGGTGATAATGTAACGGCACGGGGGTAGAGGACGTGCCTACACGTTATATAGGAATTGGTGCATGGCAAACAGGGCAAAATAATCGGACGTCGAGAGTTATGGGGCGCGAACCGGCGGCCGGTTAATCAGCCACCGATAATTATCGACACGGGCAGTACATCACTCCCCTCCCCCGGCCTCTCCGCCACCCCAGTGCCCTCCTACCCTCCAGCGGACCCTCTCTTCGTTCTGCACGGGAGCCACCACCCTCGCACCCCTCGCAGCCGCCTCCTCCTCCTCCTCCTCCTCCTCCTCCTCTTCCTCCACCGGCCCTCCGGCCCTCCGGCCCTCCTACGCCAGAACACTGCCAGCTCCGCCAGCTATGCCAGCGTTGCTCTCCGGCTCTCCGCTCCTGCACTGGCTGTGCGCGCCGGCGGACCGACGTCCCACCGCCTCCCGTGACAAACGCACCGCCGATACCATCATTTATTTCGCAAATGTGCTGCAAAACTGCCGCTATTCATTTTCGGTCCAGTCGATTCAGTTTTCCGCTCCGAGAGTCCGTCCTGATGGCATTCCGAGCGCGCGCGCGCTCGCGCGATCGTTTTATCGCTTCACGCCGGCGCTGTTCACCGGCAGCACGCTGCGCGATCGCGCCCGGCTAACCTAACCCCGCGCGCCAGCCCGCGACGATAATGCGATTCGTCCGCGGCGGTTTTTAATCGGCGAGACGATAACCGGCGACCCTCGAATGCCTTCCGCGCGGTCACCGTTTCACCAGCTATGCCCTGGTCAATGCGTTGTGCCTCGTCACGCGACGAGCTCTCCGTACCGGCAAATCGAAAGACAATTGTTCCTTTACCATCGAGATCTAGGGAAACAAAAATTCTCTGAACCTATTATTACAGGAATTATTGAGCGCGGAAAAATCTATTAACCCATTTGCATTAACCCATTTATCACCAAAGCGCATATTATTTATACCAGGCCTGTCATTGAAATTTAAATACAGTAAAGACAAATTTTGGTGATAAGAACGAATTTTGGACTTTTCTTCGCGATGCAAATGGGTTAAAGGCTTATTTCCTTATCCGATGGAGCGAATAAGGAGAAACGCCAGACTCGGTAAATCGCACGGCACGCGTCGCGTGGAAAGACGCGCAGTTGACGATTTGTCGGCGATTTTGACGGACAAGACCGTAACGAATGTAACGCGACGCTCGGAATCATGTTTTACGGGTATCAATTGGAGTCCAGCCGTGTATCCGTGCGCGCTCGGACTATGTGAAGCAGCAGACTCGAAAAGGGGACTTTCCGTGCCATTACTCAAAGATGGCATTGGAGTCCGGTGGCCTAATCTCGGCACATGAGACCTTAATGGGATTTTAAGGCGTCGAGGCCACCTGCGCGTTCTCGCCCACGGACAACCTCGTTTGTCTTTCCTCTTACCAGTTTGGGCATTCTTATTGCATTCAAGGTCGCGCGGAGTGTACCTATTTGACCCTAGAACAGAGAATCTCACCTGCGACGGCCGAATTTGGTATCGAGCATCGTTTTTGCGACATTGCAACGGAATGCTCGCTCTTTTCGCACTCGTTCACCGTAACGAAACGATCGCCATAACGTCCGACACCGGTGAAAGCCGATACAAACAATCGTGAAAATCGCTCGCTCTCGATCAATCGACATTTTTCACCGAATCACGTTCTGCGGTACGAATGTCGAATTATCTATTACGACTTGGGTTTTAATATTTAAAATTAGGGATAATATCTAAAATAGAACATTTTTAGAGAATTTATAACCTATGCAGTTGCAGCCAATTAATTTAAATACCATAAATAAATTCGTATTAAAATAATGACGTTTTCGTACGAAGCTTGACCAAAGTTCTAAATGAACTCTGATTTATCCTCCATTTTTCCCAACTCGGTCTGTCAGCGTCAAAATTAACGCGAAGATAAAATTGTTGATCTCGTTCGTTAAAAAGATCGTTCGCATTATTTAGAAATAATAAGAGCACGGGGCGACCGTAACGCTTTCGAGGAAGGAAAAGTGTGTCACGGAGAGTGTTACAACGAAGCTTTTACGGATGGCTATTGTCATCTTTAGAAAAGAACGGGTTACAAAGAAAGTTCACGTGAAAAGCGAGCAGCAATTTTATCGTACGTGAAACGCGAAGCTTCGAATTTTCCTCGCTGAAATTGATTATTACCAGCGGCAGCGATCGAAGGTAAAAAATGATGAAAAATCTGGTTTTGTTTGTGAATTGCAGAGTCGGCGTGAGCAGAGCACAGTTCGAGAAGCAGCCGCCGAGCAATTTAAGGAAGAGCAATTTCTTCCATTTCGTGATCGCGCTCTATGATCGACACGATCAGCCTATCGAGATAGAAAGGACCTCGTTCATGGGCTTCGTCGAGAAAGATCAGGTAATACAATCTCCATTGCACGTCCACGGCATGAGAACGGCTCGCAAGTAATTTTTCACAAACGCTTCCGGCGTTCGCGAAACAGACATTTATCGGTCTCCGTATTTATCAGCGTCGTTCGTCCAATTATCTATCAATATTTTTAGATATACTTCCGCATACATTTCAAAGCGCGCAAACATTCGATGCGAATAAAACGGCGATACAAAATAAAGTTCAATCAAACGATCTTCGAACGAGAATTGTTCTCAAAAGTATCGACAATTTTAATTACTAAAAAAATACTTCGTGCGAGAAATAAAATCAATGCACCGTCAAAAAATGCAACTCTTTAATACATTATACTGCAACCAAAATATACCCACGCGATCGAAATAAATATGAAAAATCAGAAAATATTTGTTCGTGCAAGAAAAAGAAACAGTTGCGGAATAAATTTTCGGTAAGACCGATATCGAACGGTTTCGTTGCGTCGACCGGGGTTGCTCGATGAATCGATGAAAAATTGCGCACGTTTATCGATAACAATTTAAAAAAGTGATCGGCGACGATCGTCGAGTGACAACTTCTGAATTTCAATGGGGGACCCGTGGCAGTGGCCTGTTCTTCCCGATAGAACAAGTGAAAAAGGAAGAGGTGGACCTTTATGACATCGGGGAATATCGCGCGAGCGTACGCTTATCTCGATAATTGCCATTTCCATCGGGGGCGACGTCAAATATTAAACGCCTCCGCCTACGCGTATACATATCGATAGTCGGGCAGGATACACCTCCAGCTTTTCCAGCAATTAGCCGGACAGGCGAAAATCCATTGACCCTGTGAGAAATGGACGAACGGAATCGTAAGGGTACCGATACGGTCGCGGCAATCGAACAACTACCGTGCAATAAGTGGACCTCCCCCGTTTTCGTTCGCGCAGCGTTCGATCGGACAAATTTCCCAATTTCGAGTCGACCGTTTCAATCGATCCATTTATCGATTTTCAATCGGCAGACGACTCGCTTTAAACGAAACATATTTAAAATTAACAACAAACATATTCGTATAAATTAATTAACAAATTATTATACCGAAGGAATTCTATCGTTCTTTCGCGTAGCTGTTTCTCGTGCTTTTTAGCCTAATTTCATTCCTACTCGCAACGTTGCAAAATTATCTTGTTCGACCGTTTCTCTCGTGCCTCGTGGTTTTACATAACGCGTTCTTGTACTCGCATTTAAAAAAGAAAAAACCCACGGACCGGTTAATAATTGAAAAAGCTACAAAACCACGGGAATCGAATAACTTAATTTGCTCGCGAAATTAGTAGAACTCGCGATTCATCCGAATGGCATTACAGGATAAGCATCGAATTCGAAGCTGTCGCAAGACCGAGAGGGTATGAATAAATGCAATTGATACCGCGCGGGAACTTTCAATTAGGCGCCGCCGTCGTGCCCGTGCCCGTGCCCGTCGGAAATATCGCGTCTTTGCGTTTACATGAGCGGCCTAATGCGTTTTCAATCGAATCGTAGAAGAAACGCGCTCAAGAATCCCCACGAATGAAGCCATTATCCTAGTTCGGAATCTTGATGTCTAAATTTTTTTTCGCGAAGGAACGCGAATCTCAAACGAGCCGTGTCGCCGCGTACGTTCCGCGCGAATTTATGACGTCCGGTGGCGGGTACGTGGAACCGATCGATCGATCGATCGAATATCGAGAAATCGAAAGCCGCGGCCAATAATAATTTGACTGGCTGTGTGGTACGAGGGGGGAAACGCAAACCGGGGTGACCCCGTGAGAATATTCTGAAATGGGAAGCGATTGTCAGCGCGCGCAGGGAATCGGTTGCAGCTCCACTTTCTATTGGTCAATTAGTATAGCTGGTTAAGGAAAAGTTGACTGAGCGCGGGCACGGGTCCCGGCGTGTTCTCGGTCTTACGCAAGTGAAATCGCGTTGCGCCGGCTAAGCGAGAGACTTCGGACAAATGCGTTTGTAATACCCCGCGTACAAACTGCTCTACGCGGCGGATTTGTACGAACGACCGGCGTGCACCTTCCTGCCATCGCGACTCGCTCGCAAGAACCTGTACACGCTTATACGCCGCCGCGAAAAACTCTCGACACACTTGCGACGCTCGTTACGATTCTATATTGTTGCCGGACCGTGGATCTTTCTTCTTTATGCAAATGTTTACGCACCGTTTCGTCGACCGGGCTCTTCGAAAACGGGGCAAGTCCCCTCTACCAGCGACAGAGCTAATTACACCGCGTCTCATTAATAAATTCATTGTAACAATTGATGAATCCAATTCCGACTGCAGATCTCATTATTCGAAAAAGATGGACACATTTTGTAGCGCGGTAATTTTATGGCGGACATTAGGATTTTATATTAGTACATTTGACAAGAAGCATTCGATCAATCAAATCAGGTTTCTCTGTTCCGTTCCTCGTATTTTATTACTCCGCCGATGTCATAAATGCGCGACGATCCGCAGTCCAGTACTTATGGACTGGAGAGCTTCATGCACGCATGGCACGTGCCAATTTATAAAACACAACGACGCATATACGTTGATCGAGGTACACTGTTCTCGGTGCGTTTTACTACAATGAACGAACGAGTCTCCTATTCATCCCAGATTTTCTCGAAACCGAAATTATACTCGATATATAAGATCAGATAAATAAATCGAAACACAGCTCGGAGTTTTGATTAATGATTAACGATTATCAGTAACGCGAAGTCGTGTTCATGATTAATGATTACAATTACTAAGCGAGTAATCGTGATTAACGGGTAACTCAAGTAGGTGATCATTTAGTTTACAATCAAAGTAAATCAAATCAAGTAGGTTACAATTAGCATCATGAATCGTGCAAAGATTACTTTTTTATCAAGATCGACTGAAAAATTTGATATTACAATACATATCTGACGAAATCAACGAAAGTTCCTTTTTTATTTGACCAAAGCTCGAATCGTGCTCGAAATCATTAATCGTTCGTCCGCGATCACGAAATAATGAATTACGAGCAAGAATGACGATTTAGTTGCAAGTCGGTGAACAAATGTCCTTTCTATTCCTTCGCTTCGATTTGCATCGCTTATCCGTGCATCTCCGCTCCTCCCCCCTACCCCCCTCGTACCCCCGGTAAGAGCATGTCTATCTATAATTCACATGACCGGGACAGTTGCATTGCACGGCCTCCCTATTAATTAGGGTCACACACCTCGAGCATAGATCAGTCCCGTAGTGTCGAGTAGCCGTTTGTGCCCGAGCGCAGGAACGCCTGTTCTCACCCGGGCTTATCTAACCGAAGACAGAGAAACATTAATACAGATATATATGTATATATATATATATATTTCCGCGGTAATTATTCAATGGGACGAGAGACGGCGATCAATCGCGGACGGCTATCATTGGCCGGGGGAATCGGGGACATAAAAGTCGGCGTGTCACGAAGCGAGAGCCCGCGACAGCAGCCGCCGCCGCCGCCGCGCACGATTCCCGGAAACTGATGTCCTACGTAAATACAGGGTCGCCGTCGTTGCCCCGTTCTCCATTCTATCCGCTTTTTCTCCCGTGTTTAATTAAAAAGTAGTCGTGGATCGGTCGATATACCTGATTAACGTCCATCGTGCGCCAGCGAATTTTCGAGATTAATGGCCCCGGCGAACGCTCGCGACAGGAAGCATTGCGAGCTTAATGCGTGCGCGCGCTAGGGGGAAAAACGGAAGAATGATGCCGCGCGCGGCTCGATGACCGGCGGAACGATGATTAACCGGCGCGCCGCGATTAGAGAAAAATGGACTGCGCGCCGCCTTTCCGTTACTTTGAAGAAACCGATCGACGGGTTTACGTACTCTCCTCGGACTACCGCTTGTTCCGCCTTGAATATTCGATGTCCAATCGAGCCGACTCGCTGCCCCGATAAACTTTCGTTTTTCCTACGGAAATCAGGGAATCATCTCTTTCGCGATTTCTACCACTTTTCTGCCACGCCCTTCACAGAAAATCGAATTTTCTCCGCCGATTAATTCCTTGCCTTTTTACCAAAGTCTGCCGCAAAATTATTTTAGATACTTGCATGTAAAAGTATCGATGATCAAAGCCGCCATTTTGGACTGAAAATTGTAACCAAACGGTGATACTAAATTAATAAATTATCAACTTCTTCAACGTCGAAATAAAAATTAATTCTTCTGTTATCGAAGCTTGGAAAGAAAAGTACATAAAGATAATAAAAGAAAGAAAAATTGTCTTTTATCAAAAATATTAAGGATAATGAACGCAGCGTGAAAGGGATCGTGGTGTAAGCGGTTGAATAGATTTTTGCATTACTGTGTCAATGGAAAATCAGAAATTAGCGAATCTTAGCTTTCGAGAAGCCACATAATCGATGCTTTAAAAATCCGGCGAGAACGAGCTTCTGCTTGCAACAAGCATCGGCCGGTCTAATTACGTTAATTTCGCGTAAAATCGATGCGACCGAAGATCGTATGCAAGGTTGAAAGTCGTGTAGGGGAGTTCGAGCGGGGGGTGGTTCCACAGTCGTAGGTGTTCCAGAGATAGGTAGTTGAAAATGCATTACCGTGGTCGCGGCATATGGCGCGATGCACGCATGACTCGTCAACAGGGCAGCATGATAATTATGCATCGCACGCCATACGTAATGGCACGGCTCTTACCGGCACATCAAGAAATTAATAATTAGCGTGAGGTGGAGCACAGGCCGAGCGCGAGAGAGGTTACGTCACGGTGCACTTAATTAAAATAGAACGGGGCGCGAAGAACGCGCGCGCGCGCGCGGGGGAGGAGGGGATGGCGGCTCTCTCGCCGTTCCTTCGCGTTCCCGCTCATTTGAACCGATTTAAGCGGAGCACGAAATTTAGCGAGATTAACGAGATTCAACGTTCTGTTCCGCTTGTATCAACCTAATGGAATAATGTGTCGTTCGATGTCTCGCCGGCGAGAAGCCCGTCGCGTCGTCGGAGAATTTGCCAAGATTTCCTCGAGCAACCCTTGGCTTCGGTTTCCGAATAAAATCACACATTTCTATAGCTTAATAATTATAATTCACGGAAGTCTTAAATCTTGAGATATTATTTAATACGTGGACGTAATGTAGCAAACCGTAGATTTTTAGGTAGACGAATATATAAAAATGGATAAAATTATAGTAACTGTTGTGCGTTTGCTTCCAGGAGTCCGAAGGCCAAAAAACGAACAACGGAATCCAATACAGCTTGCATCTGCTCTACTCTAATGGTGAGTAATAAACCGGCGATATTAATTCTGACTCATCGGATACATCTGTCTATGAATCTTTAAACTATTTTTATTATCGCTAGAGCCGCGTGGCTATCGAAGTGTGCTACGTTTGAAAATTATAATTCAAAACGCGACAATTACGCGCTAGAAAATATATCCATGCATTGGAGAAAATACAGCGGCGGAATCTCGGTCGCCGTATTTCTGGACGCGGAACGTTAGAGATCGGAATTCGGTGGACGGAGACAAGTTGCTCGGAAACGTCGAAGCTGGCCCGCGGTAAGTCGTCGCGCGAGGATTTCGCGTCGAATCATCCGGCAATACGGAAAAATCTGTCAGGCAGAACAGCCCCCACGGTTCGCGCTGTCGCGGAGGACGAGGCCGGGCGAAATTACGTGGGCAAGCGAGCGGACAGAGGCGGATAGAAAGAAGACGGGTGGTAGCCGGACATAGGGGGTCTCGGGAGCATCCTCGACAAGCGCGCGAGCTTCCGCGCGCGCGGGGCCGCGTGGAAAGTCGGTGCGGGAACGACGGGATTTACGATCCCGGAGGTGCATCCCGCCGCGGGTATTCCGCAGTTTGCAACAGTTAGTTATTTCTTGTTTGCGATGTTGGCAACACGTTTTAGTATCCGTAGATGGCAGGGCCGGCCCTACGGTCAGTCCTGCCAACGCAAAAATCCCGCATTGATTGATCGGAGCTCGAAACGGAGCTCGAAACGGAGCGGAGCGGAGCGGAGCAGAGCCGCGGCAAGAAGGCCTTCGTCGTGTCCTCTGTGTGCGCGCACAGGCCGCGGAAAAGAGAAAGGGAGGCTCTGAGCGCGGAGGGGCGGAGGGGCGGAGGGGTAGAGGGGCGGAGAGGGAGAAGGGAAAGAGAACGGAAAAGAAATGAGGAGAAGATAGTCGGGAGAAAGAGCCACGAGGAACCCGGCAAAAAATTCCCGATGAAGAAAACACCGCGGAGCCCGATCTTGTTCCCTGACATGCACGGCATGAAAAACCGTTCGGACGAGACCCGGCAGATAGCGCCTTGCCGGCTTTTTAATATGATCATAATGCGAGCACGTTTTTGGGGGGTCTGTTCCCGGGGACCACCTCTGGATCATCGACTTCTTCGCGACGAGGCCCTCCGCTCCCCTCCCCCCATTTCTCCGCGCTCTTGTCGTTTCCCTGCTTCGTTCACGCACTCTCTTTCTCGTCGTCTCTCGTCTCTCCCTGCTTCGTCGCGAGACGGAAGCTTCGGTCCTTTTTGCCGGTGCCCCGGGGCCAGTGACATAAAATATGTCTCTGTTGCGATCGGAGCACCGAAAGTTCCTCGGCTTTTTAGCGGGTTTACCGAGACCCGGGTGTCTGCTCGGAATCTTGATGGACCGTCATCGCCGCTCGACGAGGCTATTACACGGACACTCGGGAGGCGACCGCGTTTACATGTCCGATTCGAGCGTCGTCTCTCTCCTTCTCTCCTTCTCTCTCGGTGGCTGCGTTTTTAAAGATCGGGTTAACGAGCCTCGATCCTCTCGAATAACACTCGAAATACCGAGATCTCGAAATTTTATTTCCCAATTTTACAATATTATTATTATTTCGAGTACCAAAACACAAAAACGTATATAAAAGCAGAACAGATGCTATTACAGCACAAACGTACTATTTTGTAGACCGTATACTTTGAATAATTGAGATTGTCGCATTTTTCAAGTCGTCGAACTCTTAATGAGGACACGCGAATATTAACATGCGACGAATATTATTTAAACTGCGATTTAATTACGCCGCAAGAAAATCTCTCATATTACAAAACAAACGTTTCCGTTCCGCCTGCTTTGAAATCTGCGCGGAATCTGAATCGTGCATCCGGTTCAATCGGAATAACGAAGAATCGTCTCCGTGTTTCTGTTCGGATCGGCATGTATAGTAAACGGGACGGCATAAAATCCAGCGGTCGAACAAATGAATTCATTTATGCAAGTGCGCCGATGCATCTTAAGGGAGCAGCACGATTACCAGCAGCACGAGGCTGTGACGTACACCACGTGAACGCGCGCACATTTATCACGGGCATTGCGGCGACTCCGCGATCATGCTCGGTGCTCTAACGACAATAAAGGCAAAAGATCGAGAAGAAGCCGCGTAAGAAGCGGCATCGCGTGCCAAGTCCCGCTGAGAACAGGCAGATAGGTCCGCTCGCATTAGCATAACTAGGCGACCGGACTTCTCTATGTACAAAAACCCATCGAAGAACCAGACACCACCCATTTGATTCGTTCGATCGGGTTCCTTAATCAGCACGGCTCTTATTACGAGCCGTTATATTCTCCTATACGCAATCCTCTTCTATTAGAGTCGTCTCTATCGAACGTTTCTTCTCGCTCGAACATTATTCTTTGTCGGCGATCCGTCCACGGAGATTGTTCTGCGAATCGTGTAACTCCCGTTTGGTCCCAACACCAGGCATTTGCTACTAATATGTACATTGAATTCATTAACTCTTTGCACTATTTCATTCAAAGGCGCGGTGGTTAACGCCTCGTCGTCCTCATCACTCTCCTTAACCCCTTGCCCTATAATAACGAGTCTGATACATATTCAATGCTAGATCTAATAAATACGAATATTATTCATATCTTTTGAATCGAATTATTATTTTTTCTATCGCATGTTTTTACTTCAATCAATGCTAAAAATATATTTCTTATATATTGTATATATTAACGGTGAGAGTGTTAAGACCTTGTACTTGCCACGCAGACTGAAACAGTGCATAGGTATGTAAGAAACGCTGGTATCGGCACTGTCCGCCGAAATAGAGAGAGAGAGAGAGAGGGAGAGAGAGAGAGAGAGAGAGAGAGAGAGAGAGAGAGCGAGAAACCGTCGGGGCAAGCGAGTATCTTGCTGGTAAAGCCGCGACGGTTTCTCGAGGTAATTTGTGAGTTAGTTTCGGGCGGAGTATCGTAATCCACGGTAACGTTATGCGGCGTGAGTCTGGCCTATAGTAGCCACCACGCCTGGGAGTCTTATGTCGGGATTACTTGGCTTACCGGATACGCGAGGCCGGAAGCCACGGGGGGGTGTCTGTCCAAAATACACCCCGGGATTACCTGGTGCTCCCTGTGGAAGGCCGGGCGAACGGTTTTCGAAAACTTGCCACCACGCTACCGGGGCTCTCTCTCTCTCTCCCCCTCTCTCTCTCTCTCTCTCTCTCTCCCGGTACAGCATCGAACATAGTTCGCCCGCCGATAACGGATAGTAATAATGCGGTAATGCATACGGAAGATGATCACGCGATAGAATTGCCTGCTCTAGCCAATAAACCCCGCTATCGTGCACCGCGGCGAATCGTCGTTCAGAAAAATAGACTGTTACGATCCCTGGTCGATGATAATTTTTTTTCTGAAAAACGCTCGCTCACGTGTGATAAAAAGTACATAAACACCGCTCGATCGTCACCCCCGTTTCTGGAAACGGTACCGCAAATAATACAATAAAAAACAGATGGAGCTTGTGAAAGAGAATTAAAGAACTCTGCCCACACTTTTTAACAATTAGAAATTGAACCGACGATTAAAAATGTCCAGAACGGAAATAAATTCTATTTGACTCTTATTTGTTGCAATTTTCAAAAAGGCAGGCAAGAGATTCAACAATTTTCGATTATTTCGAACCGATTGAAAATATTAAGCCCAGCGATCGATTTTATTTAATCGATACTAAGGATTTTTATTTCGTATAAAATAATAAATTTTAATATTGTTTAAGTAGTTACGCGGTCGTAGCCCCAATTTCGTCGGCGATATCGATCGGAAGGCTGCTCGATTCCGCGAAGGATACGACGGGGACGGGTTTCCGGTAGCCAAAGTCGCAAAAATAATTAACGCACTACACGTACAAGAATTTGCCTTCGAACCGGCGGCGCGGCGGTTCGTTGCATAGCGATCTCCTCGCGGCGCGGGTCGGTACTCGATCGTACAAAGTATACGCGGTGCTCCCATGCAAAAACCACCGGAGATTGTGCATACGTCCCCGGGGGATGCGATCGAGGGGCCGCCTGCCTTCGCCGTCCACCTTAAATGCTCCTTAATATGTAAGTTTTTCTGGGGACAGTCCCTTTCAGCGGCGCCCAACTTGTCAGAATTTCGACCCGTTTCCGTATTCGTCGTATTCCATGCACATCCGTCGCAAATGCCTGCGCGCGCAACGTTCTTAACTTAATGGGGCCTTCTTACCGGATTACTGAAAAACTCGCCGGCTAAATTGAATAAAGAGTAGCGTTTGTCTTTATATTAACGGGGGGGAAAAAAAGGCCCCGAGAAACCGTCTCTCTCTCGGTTCAGCGAACCTGGCAAACTATTAACCCTTTCGACGCGCACAATTTTCTTACGACAGCTATGAATCTAATCGAAGATAAAGCGATGCAACGTTTGAAATAATTGCTCTGCTTTCATAGAATTACGCAGAAGATTCTGTCAATAAGGATTTTATGAAAGAGAAGAATTTTCAATTTTGATATCGCCATAATTATTCCTAGCCTTGTAGAAAAGAAAGAGATTGTATTGTAAGTTGTAAGAAAATGTAAAAGCGAGTTCACTTATTCCATTCGCTATTTTTGTTACAGGTGTCAGGCAGGTGCAAGACATCTACGTTAGGCTCATCGACTCGGCGACGAAACAAGTGAGTAGCAATATTTATAATTATAAGGAACGTTTGTCGTTTCCCTACTGTTTTATAGAGCATTTAGTATACTCTTTTACTATTAATAACGAGCGAAACGAAAATATATATATATATATGCATAAAAATAATATGTAATATAATAAGGTATCGTAAATAGTGGAGCTGCTAAGAAGAATTCGTAGAAAGAATTTCCAAGCGCAATCAATCCGGAAGCCGGCGCGCTCGTTTCGTTTTGGTTGGCATTTCCGTGGGTAGGAAACTCTCGGCGAGTAGACGCAGTGACGCGTTCCTACCGCTGTTATCATCTGAGCTACAAGCACTTAATTTTCCGGGGGGTTGATTCCTACCCCTCCGGGATAGCAACCACCGTCGCGCGCGTCTGCTCCATCCTGTTATCTGCGCCACGTGGCGAACCCTGCGCACGGTCCGCGAACCACGTGTTGTGACCCTGTACACAGGACCGTAGATCCTTGCGCGGCGATAGCGAGCAAAGACGGATCATAACCTTCGAGCAAACGCAAATACACGGGCCGATCATGGCCGCGATAAGTCCTTTATGTGGCCGGGGGGTGTGTTCTTTTCGGTCCGAACTCATTCCTACGGGCGCCGCTCGCATTTCGCGCCTACTATACCATCCCCGCGTACATGTATTCCATCGAAACCGTAAATCTTCTTGCTCCGAGAATCAGTTTCGATTAAACAGAATAATCGCAACAGGCTCTGTAGTTCTCCAAATAAATTAGTTTTATGAAAGTCTAATTAAACGAAGAAATTAATCATCGAGAAATATTTCAATACATTGCATTAAAAGCGTGTGCTAATCAGTGTTGCTCGTTTTGCTAATGTACCGGTTGAAGAATAGCAATTTTCCCGAATTCGATTTGTGCCGGTCTTTAGAGAAATGGGAAGCGTAACCTGTCGGCAGTTTATTCGCAGTCGATTGATGGGGGATCGCTCGATTAAAGAGAGGAGAACGCGCGCGCGCGCGCGCGCGGATTGGTAATTCGTCTCTGGAAATTATTCAACGTCACGACAACTCGAAACCGATTAATAAAAGGAATGGATCGCGAATTGAGGAACGGTCTCTGCCGACGCAAGGCCATCGCGGCTTAGTAATTTAATCAGCTAAAACTAACATCAGCTCTGTTTCCCCAACCCTCCTCCGTCCTCAGCCGCCCTCTTTCTTCTCCCTACTGCTCTTCTTACCTCCGTAACCGACCAACCCCAAGATGATTTAATCTCCTAAAATGGTGCAGGTACCTATAGGCTCTTAGGTCCCGGGGTCGCGACACGAAACAAAATAATTCAAGAAAGTAAGTGTATCTCTTGCACGATAGACGCACACAGTTCCCGCAGTGCAAAATTTATTTCGGTGCTCCTCACGGCGAACAATGACGGGCGACCTTTTTCTCGAAGAGAACATTTTCGAAATGAACGCGCCACGGAAATTCAACGTGATTCTCTTAAGAGAAAAATATAAATTCTAATCTATAGTAATCACTGGACAGCTACGTATGTAATAATTTATTTCTTATTCCTACCGTTTTATATTTTCTTAATAAGTTTTTATTTAATAATCATATACTCTGCGACGCGAAGATAAAAAATAAAAAAATAAATTTTATAGGTATCGAATTGATCGTAGCATAAAAATAAAATGCTTGTCTCGTCGGAGATCCGTTCGGAAAAGTGCCAAATGATTTGGCAATTTTCGAGACGATTGTTCGTCGGGCTAAGCTCCGTTGGCGAGGCGAGAAGGCGTAAGTGGCTGAATTTGGAGCAGGCAAAAGTATCGGTGAAAGAATGAAACGGAATCTTGAGCAGAGCAAACGGCCGGATAGTTCTCGAGAACGATTGTCCACGGAGGAAAAGAAAAGCAGAAGTGATAGATGCCGGGATACCCTTTTCGTCTCTATGGAGGAATCGTGCCGGTAAAGGGAGTAGAAAGTTAGATGGGGAAGGTGGGATCGAAAACGAGAAAGCTGCAATTTATACATCAAAGCCTCGATTGAACGCCTCTCCTCCGTTCTGGCAAAGTGAGAGGAAGACATACAAACAGAAGAATCGATATATATTTACTCTGGCCGTGTATGGAGTTTCGCGAAACAACTCGTACGAAGTGTTTAGCAAATCCGGGTTGACGTGTTCGGATTCCGTGCCGTAGCCGCCTGTGTCCTGCTAAATTAACAAGCGCCGAGGGTTCCTTGGATTAAAGCTCGAAAACGAACAAAAAAAAAAAAAGAAAAAATAACAAGTCGCCGTCGCGGTTTCAACCACCCTGGAGAACAATTGTCTCGGCAACCCGGCATCGCGGCATTCCGAATTAATGATAAACGTCGAGAATCTCCTGTCGATTTTGCAAAACAGGCTTTTCTCTCTGCAATACGTAACGAGCACAATTCTAGTACCACGCATTGTTCAATATTAATTAACAACGATTAATCGCTCTTTAGGCATTTTTATTTTCAATATTCCTTTTTATAGTATATTTAGAATCTACAGGCTTCGCTTCTTATATAACAATAATTTATTAATCTAATATTGTAATAATTGGATAGAAACACGAAATATTGTTTAAAATTTTGCCAGAAACATCCTTATCATTTAGAGCTCTTCTAGGATAAAATAGAAAAGTTATTAAATATAATTTTCAAAACGTTTTACTATGCTACGAGTTTTGCAGGATTAAGATTGCAATTTATATTTAAAAATCTAACATCAAGTATAGCAATTGCACGCGCATTATTGCAGCGGAGTAACTATAATATACGGCCAAGCCGAGGATTATGCAAATCCATGTTTTCACGATCGTATCTGAGAAATCCAGATTAAAATAAAAGCTTCTTTCTTGCTTTAATTGTTTCATGAAGATGAAACCGTTGCAACGAACAATGAAATTCAAATGTTTTATTAGAATTGAAAATGTTCCATAATTATAATTACGTTGGATTAAAGTGTCCACTCGATTAACACATGGAAAATTTCAGCGTAATCTCGCAGAGTCGATTAACATAAAATAGAATAATGTTTAATTAAAACTACAGGTTTGTCCTTTTTAAAAGATTTTCGTAAATCGACGCAAACATCGACGAAAAATATCTTAAAGTATGATTGAAACAATTCCTCGGTAAAGATCCAAATTTATTCTAGCGTCACCGGGCATAAAATGACGAATCAACGAAAACCGCGTTCCGCCAGGTATTAGCCGACGTAAAACGAGAGAGGGCACACCGTCGTTCGCGACGAGTCGACGAACGCACGAACGCGCAACGATCGAGCGTGGATGAGAAAAGTGTAGCGGGAAGGCATAGATAAATTCGAAGATAGTCATTCAAATATGCTGTAATGATTTCCGTCCCGAATCGATTCGAAAAGTCCCCTGGGAATCTGTGTATCGCCTGCTGCAACCCCCGATGTCTGACGTGCACTGTACAACACGCGCACGATGTTGCTCTCTCGCCCCCTCGACGGAGCGTCGACCGACATGGGGACGGGCTGACACACTCTCTTTTCTCTCCTTATCTGCCGAGGATTAACTTATCTCGAACTTATTATTTCCTTAATCTATACGGTTAAATACTCATATTTCAGTATTACCCGCGTACCCGCGACGTCCGAGGGCTGATATCGATTCGACTCGGTGATGTTTGAGGATTAGAAGACGCGGCTCTTGATCTGGATCGCATATTTCATTTTACGAATGCCTCTGCCGGCTCGATGTACCATGGATCGGTGCCTTCTTTTTGCTTTCGATCATTAAGAAAAATTTCTACTGTTTTCCGAATCTGAAACGTTTCACGCGAGTCTTGGTATTACCTTAGCTATGTATTATAATTTTTAAACAGCAGTAAATTTATTGATTCGATTCTTCTTTCGACTCTTAGAATTTCGAAAAATCTGTCGAGGATTTAAGGGATGATTCCACAGTCTCCATCCACGCTCAAAGTTCGCGAAAAAGCCGTAGAGCTTTCCGAACGATCCAATACGCGCGATATACCGCAGAGTCCCTCTCTCTCTCTGCCATGGCAACGAAAAAAAAAAAGAGAGAGAAGAAGTTCCGACTGATCATCTCCAGCGGCGGATAGAAGTTGAAGCTTAAAAGGGTTACGTACAATTTCCTGTTGTTCATTCATTTAGAATAACGCCGGTGCGCGCGGTTCGCTGCTTCCCCCCATCCTGTAAGTGCTTTTTTATCCCCGGAACTAATTACCATTTAGCATTTTTAATCCTGCGAAAAAGCGCATTCCGGCCCTTCCCATCTTTCTCCCGGGCTTCCTGCGGGCCGGAAGTTCGTTCTCGAACGTTTACAACATATGTTGTTAGCGCCATTCGGCTCGCGCGGCGCTCTCCTCTCCTCTCCTCTCCTCTCCTCTCCTCTCCTCTACCCCCCTTTCCGCGGCGGGCTGCTCGTATTTTTCTGGAAATTTTAGTGGTAAACGGCGCGGCAGTTCTCGACATTCTGTATTTTTTCTCCTACTTTCTCGTCGAGGGTCCTCGCCGGCCTCTCTCTCTCTCTCTCTCTCTCTCTCTCTCTCTCTTTGCCTCCCTTTCCCTCGTTCCTCCTCCATTCTCCTCTCCTCTACTCTCCTCGCTTTTTCTCTCTTTTTCTCCCTTTTTCTCTCTTTTACTCTCTCCACAGTTCTACGCCGACGCGAGGGCAGACGCAGATATATAGATATAGTCTCTCTCTCTATATGTATATCTTGGTCAGAAGCGAAGAAATTGAAGAACAGCTTAGGGGTAGGAAGGCTTCGCCACGGGCTTACCAGCCGGCTCGGTGTAGCAAATTATTGCGGATTTATAACCGTCCACTTGATTCGGTTTCGGTGAACTCCGCCGCGCTGCTCGCGAATTGAAATTTTGCCAGCCGTAGCCGAATATTTGCTTAGAAAATTACACGGCGCGCACCGTAAGCGTCCCAGCGATTTTTACGTCGACTGTAAAAATGGATTTACATCTGCGGCTGTTTCCGGTAGTTTTTATTTATTTCACTGAATACAACAACATTATTGAATAAGATCATTTACGATTTTAAAACGTGTGCGATTAAACAAAAGTAATTATGACTACGATACTGTTTTCAAAGCAGCGACGTTTTATGCGAAAATAGCAAAGAGAAAATATCCATAAAAGAAATTTAAAGGGAGAGTGTAGTCTATTGTAATCGTGGATAATGTACTTTGAAGCAATCGTGTTCTGATAATACAGTGTATCGCCGGAAGGTAGTGCCTTTATTACACCAAACATATTAAACACGCAATGTTATCCGTTGCGAGACCACTATACTTATTGCTTCGAGCTAATTAATTTTCTAGGCCAAATTGAAGATCGCATTCTTTAGATAAAATAGGATACGTAGGAAATAATCTATAAAAAATGAAGCTGTCTCGCGATTGTCTACAAAGCTTTCGATTATCTATGAAATTGTTGCACATCGTTTCATCCATTTTAGAAAATCATTCTATAGCGTGTATTAGCTGTAGACGAAAAGAAATTTTGGAAGTTTTCTCGAACAGTGCAGAAGCGAGACTATTATTACGAGACCGTTAAGAATTGACTTAGGAAACGAATTATCGCTATTAGTCCTTCGTAAGTAATTCCCGTGGGAATTGGGGGGTAGTGGAGAGGGCCCAAACGAATCTACTGGGACCGAAGGGTGCCGCAGGAAAGGCCCCCTAGGGGTTTTACCACTGGATATATCTTCAGTTCGCATTGCCGACATTCTTCTGGTCTGGCTACTAGAGCCGATTCTACTGAACACGTCCAACGAGCTGTAGCATATCTATTTAAGAATTTTTGGCGTACCGAATGAAATTGTCAAAAGCATTTTTAACTAAGCATTTTTGCTTACCGTGACAGCAGACACAATTTAGGCATTCCAATAACAATGTAAAAGAATTTAGTTGAAAACGACGAGAGAACTGTAATTATTTTGACGACCCGATAAAAAGAAAGATGGATAAAAATAATTACGTTGAGGAAGAAATTGCGACGATTAAGCGTTTCACGAAACTGGTATTAAATATCCAGCGACGGTGTCCTAGATGAGGTTAAGCATCAAAGTTGACAAGTGTACTTACAATCGTTTATGGCTTCAACGAGATCCGAGATAGCGTCCGGCTGACATCGAATGAAAGCATCCCAGCCGATCGATCCTCCTGTGTTCGTTTAGGCGCGCGCGTACGTCATCGATAAGCAGCATCGCCGACCCTAATACCGATGAAGACAAACAAGGAGCAGCGTTTCGCGAGAATGAACGACGTGGTAAAAAGTAATTGCTCGAAATTGCTCGTAAGTGCGACAGGTACGCAAAATCAACACGTGTCGCACACCGGTGGTAATGGCCACCGTGCAAACACTATCGCACCGCCCTATCGCGAGCCTCGTATTGACCGTCGGTTGTTACGAATATAAAGAAACGATTGTCGTAGGACAGCTATCCGAAGATTAAACAAGCAATGTCAGTGAGCCCGAACGAGTTTATTAGTTCCGTTGAAATCCACGACGCGGGGCGCAGAAAATTCGCCGAGCTATTTCGTGTAACCGGTTGAAAATCAAATTTGGTGGACCAATTAATAAATTGTTCATTTCTATACAAAGTTGACTATTTTATTCCTACTAATAAATTACTAAATATTAATGACTAATTGTACATTTTATGTTATAATTCTGAAAATTGTAGGAATTTAATTTTCTGCTTTCCTTGTCGAAGTTTCAGACGAAACTAAAAATAATTTCGATTGCCCGTCCATGATATGAGCATTTTGAGAGTCGAAGCTGCATGCTCGTTTCGCGAACGCCATCTTCGTCCCCGAATTAGGGTTAATGCGTACAAGGCGGACACTTATGTTAATTATTCTCGGTACAAATAAGATCGCATGTCGGCCGACTATTAAAACCGGTAATAGTCGAAGGGCACGTAACATTTTATGCGCCCTTTCGCTTTCCTTTTACCAAGAAAACCTCCACTTTTCCTCTTTCTCGTACAACTGCGCGGGGCTCAAATATTTTAAAGGGCGATTCCAGAAAACAATCGCAAGCAAAAGTCTACGAGGAGTCAAAGATTAAAAGAATTTAAAATAGTCAGGGTATTATTATTCGTCTAGCAAAATGATTAAGGGATGAAGGAGTTTGCTATTTAATTTCTATTTCCTCCAGACCATAAAGACAATTTTTATTTGCATAGAAATATAATTCCGAATTTAATAAAGTTTATTGGGTTGAAAACTGGTCCGCGTTAATTCGGTATGCCGTTGAGGTTGGCGGGGGTATCGAGGGGTTAAGCAGACAGATAGAATCGAACCAGCAGTATATCCTCGAGCCGACATTTTTCTTCGCCGGGGGATCCGTTCCCTGATTTACCTAGCGTCACGTATACGCCGATCGTCGTGGTTCGTTTACGTTGCAATTCGGTTATTTCGTTCGTATAAATATTTGATGCCGGCCGAGAAGTCGCGGCACCTAACCGCCGAGGCGAAATGTATTTCATATCGTTACCGACGTTCACCGCCGCCGCCGCCGTCGCCTCCGCCTCCGCCTCCGCGCGCCCACCACGCAACCGACGCGACGTCAGCCCGACGAATTCCCTGGGACACTGTATTTCAGGGTATTTACATTTTATCGCTTCTTCGCAAACTCTGGCAATTTCGGTCGTTACGCGCGAACAAGAATGAATGGAATTTCGACGTAAATTACGAAACCGGCACACGATTAACGTGGCCGACGCACGCGGGAACAACCGTGACCTGTTTGCCTGCCGGAACGTATTTTTTTGGAGGTAATTTTTCAAAAATTCAAACGACAGCAGCGCGTTTTTAACACGGCGCTCGACGATCGACCAATAAAAGTCCGCGAGGTCGAAGCAATTCGATCAATTAAAGCGAAACCAGAAAGTTAATACGCGGAAAGTTAAAAATCATAGCGGATGAATTTAAATCACTGTCGCGCCCGACAGATTCCAATCGAATTCAGTTTGTTCGAATATATGCTATGCGATTAAATTCTTAATTATTAATTGTTTGGGGCGCGACAGAGGTATCCGAGTCGGTGAATTTTTATCCGAAAGGATGAACTCGCGCGTGCCCGATGTAAATTTCGCACTCCTCGATGGATTTCCTTCGGCGAGATCAAAGGAAGATTGCCCTCCCGCGCTTTATTATTCCGCGGCTAATCCGCATCTTGTTTCCCCGCCGGTAACAGCACGGGCACAAGGCCAACGACGCGTTGTCATTAAATAAAAATCAATCAGAAGGTCGTGGAGGAAGCTTAACGGATTTATGTAGGCCGTCCATGACTTAGCAGTCCACGGGGGGGCTCTCGACGACCCGCATCCGTAATCTCTATGGTTCTTCGATAGATTTCCCATTAGTTCCTAAATTGTCGTCTCTCTCTCTCTCTCTCTCTCTCTCTCTCTCTTTCTCTCTCTTTCGAAATTTAATTGACAACATTTTCATTCGAAACGATATGTTCTACTGTTTTAGGCGATCATGTACGAGGGACAGGACAAGAATCCCGAAATGTGCAGAGTACTTCTGACACACGAAGTGATGTGCAGGTGAGTTCACATCTCTCGGAATTTTTATTAAGTAGCAAATTAGGTATAAGTGACTTGATAATTTAGCGGAAACCTTTTTTATTAATTCTTCCGTTACGTTGAGAAATCAAAAGACCAGCTTGCAAAAGTAAAAATTATTTACTATCACTTGAAGCCTACGAGCTGCGGGAAGTAAAGAAAAATCAAGATCAATAAATCTTGACTTCGCGTTGAACTTCCTCGAGCCTCCAATGAAAGCTGTTGGTTATGCAATAGGAACAAGTTCGCTGAAGATTGTTAGAAAATGTGAAGTTTATCGGACAACTAGATCTTGAGGTCTCGCGTCAGCCATATCAGAAAATGAGCTTTCAAGGAAAACGCATTCGAAAGTTTTCCCTGTCAGCTTCACGAAAATTTATATACGTACATACTTGAAGCTTCTATAATCTCGTTGTTCAGTCTATCCTATTGCATATACAATTTCTGAAAATATCCGTCGAAAGATTTGTGGACCGTCGAATGGATCGGAAACCTCCCTTAAGCATCGATGTTGACAGACGCGCGTAATTCGACCGACAGATTTTACAATTATATTGTTCGGTGCGCGACGAGAAGATCCGTTTCTCTATGCAAGCAACGTCCCTCTCGCTAGCAAACCCCAAACGTAACGAAACACACGAGGACGTAGTCATTCTCCGGGGGGGGTGGCTGACTCATTGACCCATGGGACTTCGGCCCCGACTGCTCTCCACCCCCACCCCCCGAACTTCGAGGTCTCAAGGGCTCCCGGTAGTTTTTAGACGAAAGTTCTGACCCCTCCGGATCCGATGCTCGAATTTACTTCCCGAAAAAAAAATTCTCCCCTCCCCGAAAATGCTGTTTGAAAATTATGCGCAGCAATGTCTGACCGTCTTGTTACCTTGCAGTCGGTGCTGCGACAAGAAAAGTTGCGGGAACCGAAACGAAACGCCCAGCGACCCTGTGATCATCGACCGGTGAGTAATTCTCTACTATTCTTCGCTTCGCGTTGCACTCGTTTTCTACTCGCTTCTATGTGGTAAATTATTTATTATTAATCGATGGGCGCGAGCTCTTGGTACAAGAAGGAGTACTTCGGAATGACCTCGTTGCTATCGTTGATAAAAATCGTTGAACACGTCTTGGCATCGCCAACAATATACATATATAGAGTATAATCATACAATATATACTGCTGCATCAACCTATAACTCAATGAATACTACACAATGTTATCATTATAAATTGATAATTAGTTCCATTGAAAAATGAGCTTTAAACATCCTAGTTTCCACAATGGCGAGCAATCTAGCGATCGGGAAAAATGCACGAGGCTTTCCGTCGAACGGTCGGGTAGGAGACACATAGACGGCCGATCCGATCTTCCGGTAGAGACACCGAGCGTCTATGATATCAGTTTACTACCGTTCCTATCATCTGTCGCAACGATCTGCGAAATAAGGGTCCAGATAACTCGTTCTTGAAGGTACCCACCTGCGAGATAGCGTCGCAGACCGTGTCGCGACTAGAAACCCGGGATATTTAGGCTTGCAAAATACGTTTCCTACGAGGTGTGGCGACGCTGCAAGGTAGAAGAGCACTCGAATACTCAGGCGTACTTATACCTCCACCACCTTCTACTGCTTGTCCTTGGAAATACAGGCGCAATCTTTCTCTCTCTCTCTCTCTCTCTTCCTCTCTAATCTCTCGTCCTTTCTGCCATCTCTCTCTCGCTCTCGCTCTCTCTCTCTTCAACACACATATACACAAGGTAACGTAGGAGTAGCAGGGTGAGCCTGGTATCTGAATAGACTATAGAGTGTCCTGAGATAGGAACGGTAGGAAGGAAGAGGTTTCCCGCGGGACACAGGCCGAGATAGTCTTCAGGAGGACATCTTGCGCTCAGAGGTGCTCAACTCCTGGTTTTCAATACAACGGCGTGTCCCAGAGCTTTCATCCTCGCCCCCGGGAAGATATGTGTTACACGTTCGAGACGGCTAAAGCCTACTAGGCTTGCACATAACTATTTTTCTGCGCCTAGCAGTCTTTTCGTATCAGCCACGGCCCAGGATTTAAGCGCGATGCTACCGACGTAGGTGTTGTTTATGGCTTACGGGAAAATGGATGTCGTTGTTTGAGGAACCTGCGTCGGGACGCTTTATTCGGTTATCCTGGCTCGGCATCCGATTTGCTTCGAGCAAACGACTCGCAGCGAATTATTATCATTCGAATCGAGTAATATGGAATTTCTTCATTTATAGAAGTCAAATAGTTTTTACTATTCTTCAATACTCTTGAGACCATAAATTTTCATCGGAAATGTAAATAATTTGCATTTATATCGATGAAATGTAAAGAATTTTTATTCGTAAAAATTATTTGTAAATTGCAGCGACCGAGACTCTTAGAGGGCAATTTTCGGTGAAAATGTAATCGAATTATTTCTAGTAAATAAACATAAGTAGTTACTATCGTGCTGTGGTATCGATGATGGTTCCGGACATGGCTGGTTAGGTTAGCATGTTATTCGCGCGATGGATAATGGGTAGCCGGAGGCGAAACACGTTTAACGGGGCATTAGAAAAATTAATCTCGAAAAGGCTGGTTCGGCACATGGCACGCACGCACCTAAGTAACGTCGTATAAACCGTGACATAATGTAAATGCAGCAACGTTGCGGTCGCGTGTCACATCGAGCGCCACCCTAGACTACGTCTCTCAGGTTGGTTTGCGGTAGATCGTGCCGGACGCGGAGTAAATGAACGATCCGTGGGATTAGAGGATTGAGTTAGCATGCGGATTACGTTTATCGCGCGTTTCCACTAATAATATTTACTACGAGACCCTCCTCCGACATTTACATCGGGCGTCCTCGGATTTTTCGAAAACTCTTTAACGCAGCTGGAGAAAAATTTCAGAATATTTATATATATCATATGCAACTTGATAAAATTATTAAGAAAGGAAAAACGTTTTAGGACTTGGGTTTATCATAATCAGGACGATTTTTGTTTCGCATAAAAATCGACGGCTCGATAATCAGCGTTTTCAATTTCATTTTTTCACGAGATCTCGACTCCCGATAAACTTTCATTTCAATTCCCGCGAAATCAGTATCGCGCGCGAAGCGTTTGCTTGTTATTTCATGAAAATGAACAGAGCAGACTTTTGTAACCATTATCTATACTATCATTCTTTTTTCGCATGAAATTGGTCACCCGGGGCTGAAAGTTTCGTAACGCTTTTTGCCTTCCCGGCCATTAAAATTAGCCTGCGACCCATATGAGAGTGACGCGGCCGCGCGCGCCTCTGTGTTGTGTTTGTTGGAACATACGTGCACGTATATGTATACACATCGGCCGGTTAATAGATTTTCGGTCTCGAACAAAACCGCAGCGCGGAGCGGCGCGGGGAGCGCGGGGGCGCGGGGGCGCGAGGGCCCGATCGGGAGAATGAGCGAAGGGTATCAATGCCACTTTGATTGAGACAGCCCTGGTCGATTGTGACATGCTCGCTCAACTGTGCAGAAAGTTCAGCGCAAACCACCATCAATTGTGTATATCCGGCTAGAAAAAAGAACAAAAGGCGACGCCGGGATTTTCTGCCTAAACATGGCCACTTTTTCACCCTATCACTTTCCCCCCGGCGAACGTTCAAGGGAACAGTCCAGGGGAGCGACGATTAGAATTCGTACCTTTTATGCTAAAAAAAAGCGAGAGAGAGAGAGAGAGAGAGAGAACAATTCTTTATAGTTACCAAGGCTAGTCCTCTGTTAATTTCGCAGGGACCATGTAAATATATTTTCGATTGAATGCAAAATGTAAAACGCGTACGTTGCTGTTCCAATTACACGGTCACCGCGAACCGTCGTTACAGTAAAAACGTCAACGAAAAATAAATAAAAATCCGCATCGTTTGCTGTAACAAATTTTTCGAAAAATTGACCCAGTTTTTCGCTGGAGTTTTCCGAAAAGATACGGTGAAACGATGCGCCAGGAGGTTACCGCACCGGCCGTGGCAGGGAGGGGGGGGGGGGGAAGCTGTTTTCACGGACGTTTTTACGTATCCGGGGGCAGGATGGAGCAGAGGCACGCGGAACCATCGAAACAGTTTAATCCCGAGAGCAGATCGAGCGGTGAGATCGATTCGTCGATCGATCGACCGACGTGTCGCATCGATCAGCGAGCGACGTGACGAGGAGATGCGCGCGGCGAGAATAGTCCTAGAGAAGGCGGTATTACGCCGGACTCGGAAACCAATTAACATGCATAATTAAAATGGCATTGTCGTGGCCGTAGAGCGCCAGGGGCTCTTCCGTCGACTGACGAATCCCCGGGGACAAACGCCGTTCCATAATTACGAAAATCCTCTCCCTCGTCCGCGGCCTGTTCCGCGATTCACTGCCGGCCTCTCTCTCTCACTCTCTCTCTCTCTCTCCCTCTCTCTCTCTCTCTCGTCTCTCCCCCCGCGGGCCCCGTATCACCCTTTCTCGAATTGCAATCGGCGCGGCGCGGAGGCCGCCGTCCACCCACTGGAAAACAGGGATCGCGTCGGGGAAAAAATCGGGCATCGGGTCGTTGCGACGCGACGCGACGCGACGCGACGCTATGCGACGCGGGCCGACGCAGATACGCAACGGGGAGCCGATAAAGGCCGAACGGGCAATTCGTCGTCGCGTCGGTCCGATTGGCTAACTTTATTTTGTTCGGTGGGCAGGCCCTTAATTTCGGGGCATCGATCATAGTCCTCGCATGCCCTCCGTTGCCTCCGCAGCGTCCCCGGGTACTCCGGCGCGCAGCCCGCGCGACCCTCGACGCACCAGACGCGTCGTCTATCCGCCGGTACCCTCCGTCAATTTGACGGATTCCATTTCGGTCGGCGCGCGACGACGATCGTTTCGTTTCCCTGGACGTATGGCCTCCTCGAAGGGGACGACGCGGGAGAATTTTTCATGGGGAAACGCCGCCACGGACGATTAATACCACGATGAACGCTTGCGCGCCGATCGCCGAGCCACGATTTATACTTTTTCCGATTACGCCGGCATTGTTGGCGGAACGATGGCGCGGCGGCGTCACCTTGTCAGCGATGGTAATAGACAACTGGATCTTTACGTTACGTAAAGATCTTTTTGTTACGAATTTTATCGATTTATACTTTGCATAATCTTTTTGACAATTCTTCGAAAATTACCCGGAAGCTGCGAGATTTACGAATACGTCACCATAAGTATTGTGACGTAAATCGTAGGAGAAATATTTTTATTATAAGATTGGGGTTTTAATATAAAGGTTGAGCCAATCTTTACGCAAAATAAAAATATTCGTAATCCATTATATAAAACAGAAGTTCCAAGTAAAAATATTTCTTCTTTTAATGATCTCGATTTAGCGTCAAATAATGCAATAGTATTTTGCTTGTTCAGCAGATAACATTCAAATGCACTTACTTGTATTTACCAAAATTTCGTACGCTGAATTTAAAGTTCGGAACCGAGGTGAAATAAAAAAGAATTAAAGCGCAAGAAATATTGCTTTCGAATAAAAAATATCGACAGATATTTTCGGCGCGGAATTCCGTCGTCGCTGGGAACACGGGGGAAAAAAAAGCTGTGTAAAAATTTCGTCGATGGATAACCGGAACCACAAACACTCTGACCGCCTTTGATATCGAATCCATACTGATGGAGACTTGCGGCAACGGCGCGAGACAACGTTGGCACGATTCGGCCAAATTTGCATGCATTAACGCCACAAGCGCGACTGATTGACAATCCGTGTGTCATTGTGACGTCGGCCAAATCGCTCGAGCATCCTTCACCAATCGCAATCAATTAAGGTAACGATTGATTGTTACGCGTTTCGACTCGATGAAGGGAATATCGTGAGTCGGTATTTACGCGCGCGGATGACAGACGCGCGCGCCATTGAAAACCACAAGAACACCGGAGACGAGGGGTCCGCTCTTCAAACTTTTCCCTATACATATTTCATCGGCAATTTCACGGCGTTTTTCGCGTAACGCGGCCCCCGTAACATCTCTTTTTACGCGCGTTAAATCAAACGACTTGCGCTGCCGTAAGTATTTAAACGCTTGTCACTTTCCCGTGAAATATCGAGCACGCCGTAATCACGGGGCTGGGGATATTCAACCATATACATATAGCCCGCACGAACTCGTGGAAATTCGTTGCATTAATATTTTACGTAAGGATCTTTCTGAACCATGTAAGACGTGTTTGTCTTATCTTCTTAAACGTTCGAACAATGATAAATGAAATTAATGAGAAAAGAACGATTGCAGGAAATAAAAACTGAACAGCAAGTTCGTTCACTCCTTAATCGTTTCAATGGATTAAACCTACCACATTGAAATTTTCAAATGTGTTTAATTCCATTTCTGATAGGCCGTTGAAGGCTAGCTAGTCAGACGGAAACGTGTGTTAAGAAATAAACGCCGCGTGCGTTACGCAGCGGTACAGTGAATGAAAATGATGAAAACTGTTATGCAAGATAGGGACGATAATGACGGGTCTCCGCTGGGCTGCTCGTAGATGGCACACATCGATAAGGGAAACTTATTAAGCAAACGGCGTCCACGGTGCATACTGAAATGGGCTTGCCATTCATTGGTCGAATCAAACGATCCGGTGGGAAATCTCTCTCACCCACTATCCTTAGCCAGAGCTACGCCCCTTTGCTTTCTTCGGCTTCCACCTATAGTATGTCAACGGTGCCGCTAATTCGCGGAAGGGTCTCTTTGATTGCCGCAACAATTTTTGCGGAATCTTTTTCTCGATGAAAGTTGAAACGACTTTGGTGTACGCGGACGTATCGATTCCGGAGAGCTCGTCGTCGTCGTCGTCGTCGTCGTCGAGTTTAATCGGCATAAAGGCAGACTCCGCGGCCGGCAAGTCAAACAGCCGTAACTAAATCGCATTTGTCATGATTTTTCGGCTCGACTTGCTCCGGACGCACTATTTTTCTAACGCGACTATTAGGGAAATCAAAACACACTCAGCGGTGATACACGTTCTCCCGTACGGCGCACGCGAAGCATATGGGACCCCGTTGCTGGGGGTATTACACCCTCCATTCTGGTTATACCCCTAAAATAAATGGACGAGAGCCGCTGTACACACGCTCCGGTACAGAAACAAGAACGGCTGATCGCTCGAGCGGGAAATCGGCGTATATATAACGCCGTGTTTGCGTGGCTAATTATTTTTCGGTTTGGCTCGTAGGAAAATTGGAGCCGATGGGTAGGACAAAGTCTGCACGAGGGATCGCTCGCGACGATCGGCTCGCCATCGGCGAATTTACTCGTGCTACATTATTCAATCCAATTGATACAAGAAAAACGAAATTCCACGGTATTTATTGCGATTCCGCGGCAAATTAAAATTCCGCATAAAGTTCGTGCACGTGAGTACGATAATTCGTACGAATGCGCGTAATTTTCGGAAAGCCGAAAAAGCATCGGAATCAACGATCGAGCCGGCGGGGATCGATTATTAAACGTTTTTTGCCGGGAGAGGCGCCCGGTAGGGGCTAAATTAAAGATTTCGCCGATCGATCTCGTGGCTCGCGGCTGATATTTGGTACCTCCGGCCCCGTTCTTTCATGCGAAATTTAGAAATTCCGAGGGGCTCCCGGAACGATTGTTAAGGGGACAAAGGAAAGCGCCGTGCGTTTCAGGGCCAAAGATGGCTCGGTTCCATCGTAAATCCGCCCAATTAGTCGAATCACCAAAAAATTCCACGGAATATACCTCCGCGATACCAGCGGATATGCGGCGGGGAGGAGACCGCGGAGGAGGAGAAACGCGCCTAAAACACAACGCTTCGCTCGCGAAATACGACTGGAATCTATATTGGATATTATCGATATCTCGATCTATTCAGCCTGCTAATGGAAAACTTATGCTAAGCTAACCCCTGTCGATCCATTATGTATCAGCGGAATCGGCTCCTCGAATACGCTTCGGCAAACCATTTGGTGCGTTTTTTGGCACCGGCCCGACGGTAACAAACATTTGGCACCCCGCACGATTCACCAAGGTGACGACGACATTCGCGACACCATTTGTCTTTCGCGATATGACACCTTTCCGATCGAAGCAGGGAGCTTTTTCGAAAACGAAGGTTCGTTTAATTGGAACTGCTTTCGAGCGAAAGAAATATTATTTCAAAGAACCAAGTTCGATTACATAAATTTTCTAGTCTTTAAAATAATCACCAACATGCGATATATTGTATATATTAGAAAAATTATTTACGAAACACGATTCGAAAGAATTCAGTAATTTCTATGTTAGGTTTACGAACAACTTTTTATGCTTTTTAAGTCGTATAAGAAACCTGTTCGAATAATTGTAGGTACGTCGAAGAAACTTTAAGATTGGAAATCCGTATAATTATTCATAGGAATCCGGCCTGGTGGAACGCGGCGGCGGCGGCGGCGGTCGAAGCCGCGTTGGGGAATCGCATTGTTCCAGCGAGAAAACTCACGACTTTTCGTAAGTCCTGACACAAGTGGACGCTGATTGGCCCCGCCGTCTGCATGCACGAAAAGTGGCGAGCATATCCTCCGCCAGTGACTACAGAAGGGCCTATATAGACAGATAGGAAAATGTACCCTGGAGTGTCGTAGAGCCGCGGAATCTTAGTCGTACTTGAGAGTTCGGCTCGATTCCCTTACGGTTATTCTACCTACCGAGAATTACCTCGATACGGTATCCTTATTTTCGAAGAATATCTTAACAGCTTCCCACACAGCGCTTGTTTCTTATTCCCTTCCTGTTTCGTCGAAGCAAAGAGTACGAACAGGGAGAGCCTCTCTCTCCTCTCCTCGCCTCTCCTCTCCTCTCCTCTCTCCGTCCCGTCTCCGCTCCTTTCCACTTCCAGCGCAGCCTCTTTCCTCAAGCCGAGTCTCTCTACTCATCCAGGTTTCCGTTCTCTCTTCCTCTCGGAGAGAAGAAACCGATAGGGAGAACCGATCAGCTTAATGCATATTGATGCGCGCCGGGCTAAGTGAGTGAAAAATCGCCATCGATCTACCTTCCTGGAAGGTGGAGGCATTCTCTTTTTCTTGCCGTCACTTGCCAGTTTTCTTCCACCGTCTCGTTGCCAAAGCAGCTCGAAATTTCCTCCACTACTTTATCAAGCTAGACCTACCTACCCACCTTCGCCGTGTGTTCTATTGGGTCGTGCCGCGGATACGTTCGTACTACTCGCGGCTTTGGTGCTTCTTAAGCGCTGGGTAGCCAACGACTTGATACCGTTCGATAGTGTAATTGGTACGATAGGGTAATTGGGCTCGTTCCAAAGATAGCAGCCGAAAGAAAAAGCGCATAGTAAAAATTTAAAGAATTAGTAAATTTCTCTTCGATTTACTAAAATTAATATTTATTGGGCGAAATATAGAAATATATCTAAATATAGGAATATAAAGACATATTTTTAAAAACTCTGTCGCTGATTAATTTTTGTCTTTAAAGATGTATTATCATCCTTGCGATAAGTCGGATTCGTGGAAGTACGGGATCGGGGGAGACTTAAAAATGTTCCGCGAGAGAAACAAATCAGAGTCGATAAAGATCCGGGTGACGAATCGGGTGGTGGAGGAAGCGGGTTTTTATCGGCGGATGAAACCATTCGGAAAAACGTGGAGCAGCGTGTCGCTCCGAGAATCATTTTCAGCGTTGGAGCGCATATAGACGTCGTGACGGGACCCTTGACATTTTGTAGCGTTATATGCTGCCGGTGGCGTTGCTTCTGCCAGCCTCGTTGGGGTCTTGGCCCGCAGAACAGATGCCAACCGTCACGGCTCGCCGATGGCTGGAAGGGTGCCTCTAGATTGAGACACGGTGGATGACTCTAAATGGCATTCGGTCCTCTGCGCTGCCTCCCTTTCCTCTTCCTCTCTTCCCGCTCTACGAAATCGATCTCTTACTCCGAGTTAGTCTATCCTATCTTCTGTTATTTCTACCAAGATTCCAACATACCCTAATGCCAACTCGGAAATTGAGTGAAGCCTCGGTTCGACAAACGTTTCGCGTCGGTCGGGACAGGTTTTCCCTTTAAAAAACGAGTACTCGGTCTTAATTCCGTATAATTAGAAAATTACTCGACCATTTAACAGTACTTTTACATTCTCCTTTTTTTTTTTTTAACTATTGAAATTTAATTTCCTGTTGGTCGAGCAGAAATTCAAAATGAAATTCTGAAATTGGACAATCGATTTCGGCAATTCTAACAATACCTGCGAGAAATTAAAACCCATAGAAAAATGTACGAATTCATTTCCGAAGACTTTGAAACTTTCTAATATATTATAGGATATTATATAGAATATTGTATACAAATACAAATAATATTTAGTAGAAAAGTTAAATTTGATTAGAATGCTGTTCAGGATACTCAGCCATTCATAACCGTAACGCGATTAAAATTATCTCCTCGTGAAATCCGACTATTTGTGGGGACGCGGACAAAAGAAATTGGACACTGGTATTAAGGGACGATTCCCACAGCGATCGGCGCAAACTATGCGCGAACGATGCGGCCACTATGCGGCCATACAGCGATCGACCGTTTGACGGCCGAGAATGGATTCCTACAATAAGATGACACGGTTGTCCCGGCGTGTTACGCACCGGCTCGAAGCACTCGAAGCATTAGTGCGTGCCTGGTGTTTAGAGGCTCTAGAAAGTAATTGAGTTGGCCACGCGACTCTTCAAGTGGCTCCCTACCAACGCGGCACAGCGGGTACCTCGCACAGGCTCTACTTCTCATTGCTAACCACCTGTTTTGAGCGGAACCCTCTCTCTCTCTCTCTCTTTCTCTCTTTGCCACCCTTCCGTCATTCTGTTCCTCTCACTCTCTTTTATATATCGTCTTTCCCCGTTTCCTCTGGTGCACGCGCGACCAATAGAGAAAATAAATACAGGCGCACGCTGGTTGGCCACTCGAAATCCACGTTGTCTATTGTGCGAAGAGTTTGGGCATACGGCCGACGAGCGCCACCGTGTCCGGAGCCCCCAAAAATAATGCAGCACGCTCCGCCCCCTCTCTCCCTCCCTTCCTCCCTCCCTCGCCTCGCTCTGTTGTTGTTGTCATTCTACTACCCCGGTGTATGTACCGATGCTCCCTTGCGATCTGTTTGCTCGTTTTCTTTATCGAGATAAACGAGTGCCCACTCCAGTGTGCTCGTGCGCCTCCACTTTTTAAATCGTGCCACGTTAACGGATTATTTGCATATCCGGCGAGAGAGTTCTTTGATTGGAGACTCGTCCGCGTGGTCGCTCTTGCGACGAATTTAATCCGGACCTGCTCGTCCGATTCTCGGTTTACCCCTATCGATTAGAGGATGGTACAGGTTCTATATTTTCCGAGAGATTGCGACGCGACACGTCTTGTCGAGAAACGAATTCAAAACTCGATGATATTTAAATGGAAAGCGACGAGCGACCTCGTTCACCGTCGCTTACAATCACGATAACTTTCGCTGTCGTTTCTCTGGTGCAGGCCCCGCTCCGAAACCCTAAATTAGAAGAGACGTGTGGTCAAGGTGCACCTTGGACCATCGAATCCGTAACCTGGCACCGTGGTCGGGAGCGGTCGAAAGTGGTCGAGGGTGGACGATTACAAAGCACCGAGGTCTCTGTCTCGGGGCACCGGCGTGTTATTCTCACGCAAGTTGTATTTTCCACGAACGAGCAAGAAATAATATTTCTGCCGAAGCGGAGGCGTTATTTTCATTGTGCTTAGCGGTCCCGCGAATCGTTGCTGTCTCCGATCGAACAAAACGAAGGGAAAGCTGGGGTAAAAAGTCGCGATAGGAGCAGCAGAATAGTTGATTGACATCTCGGAATTCGTGTGTGTTTATTGGTAGCATGCAGAGGTAACACGCAGGGCTGCGGGCACGAACACAGGCTCGTTAAGCTGTCGAAGGGATGGTATAAAATAAGAGTCGAATAGCTGGCATAGCTTGGCGCCTCTCGACCGTCCGTCAGCTCCGAGGAACTGCGGTGGTGCCCTCCTCTTTCTTTGGCACCCCATCGACCCCCTCCTCCCCCACCCTCCCCTCTCCAGCCCCCTGGAATCCTTCGCTGCCTGCCTGCCTGCCTGCCTGCCTGCCCCCCCCCCCTCTCTCTCTCGAATGGTGTTCGTCTTTCATCATCGGGCGACGTATATCGTTCCCCGGCTCCGCAGAAGGGTTTCGCCGTACCGAGAACTAAAAGGCAGGTTTAGGAAAAACGGGAAGTCTTTGCGCGCCTGTCAATCAGCCGTCTGCGGTTTTGCGGCCATCCGGTTAATGATGATCCACTGCTCTATCTCGTCAAGATCGTGCGTCCGCCGACCTACCCTGCTGCTGCCTCCGAACATGTCCCGATGAAAATAGCGAACGTGATTGTCGCGATCGTGTGCTACCTGTAGCGTACCCGGAGTCCGAGACTATGGAATCTCTTTTACGACGACCTCGAATCGGCTTTCTTTTTTTTTTTCTCTCTCTCTCTACCGATCGGTATCGTCGCTCGCCGATCCGTCACGTACCCTCGGCCGGCCGATCTCTCCTCGCCCCGAGATCCGCGCTTTTATCCGCGAGACCACGACAAATTCGTCCCGCGAATTCTCGGTACTCGCCCCGATGCACCTGTTAAGGCAACGATTAGGATTTTATGCATTCATAGCAGCGGCTGCTTCTGGTTTACCGCCTCGAGGACCCGCCGCGTACCGACCCGCCTCTCGCCGGAGCAGCATTATTGCTCGAACGAAGAATTCATTTCGATCGCGTCGCGTTTTTGTAGCGGCGAGTTTCGGGAATGCTCGTTTCGAATCGCGAAACGACGCCCACCGCTTTTAACCCTCGACCAGAGACATTCGAATTTGGTACTCGTTGAAATTTATTCGATGGCGGACTCTCGCTGATTTTCGGGTTCGTTGGAGTTTTCTGGAAATGAAATTAGGCGGAACCGGCGCGTCTCGGAACGCGTCGGAAAGCCAGCGCGCGTCAATAGATTCGACGGACTGTATCATCCGTAGCTGGAACGTCGTGAGAACCTCCGCGGGTATTTTACATGCAAATTTATAGAGATCCTTCGGACACCGGCGTATCGAAGGGAGATGTATCCTCCCGGGACCGGAGACACCAGGACTAAGAGCGCTTCCTTGTACTGTCACTCCGCTCTGTTCGAATCAATCGCATAAATCTCGAAGCATTGATCGTCTCTTTCGGCAACGCGGTCGCCTCCGAAAAATTTCCAACGCCGAGGGAAAATCTGTCGTTGCCGGAACGTTGTTGTTCGCGCGGATATTCGGCTATCGTTCCGATTTTCATCTACAGTCTCGAAACGCTAACGAAATCTACTTAAATAATTTTTACGCTACCAAATATAAATTTGCTTTTGTCGTAATAATAATTTATATTGCTCTATTCGTTCGCGTCATTTCGTCTTGACTTCAAAATATTCAAAAAGTCGATAGATCACATCTTACAATTTATGAAGAGCTATATTTTATTTCCGAAGAAGAGGCTGCGATTTAAGGAGAACATTTTCATGCGAGACGAATGTGGTCGCCGCGACAGAAAATATTGTCGATTTCTTCGTCGTTCTGCTCGTCAAAAACGTCTAGCGGGTTAAGAAAAGGAGACGAGTCGACCGGCAAAGATAGATGACAAATGTCTGGTCTCGGCAAGGGCGATCGAAGAAAAGAGATATCGCCGTAAAAAAAGAGATTCCTGTAAAACGGGAGGGACGGAAGAGCTACGTGAACAGTTTCGTAAACAACGGTTCATGAATACATTTGCCTCTATTGGATTTGGTTCGATCGAATCCCGTATTCGGCCGAGATCAGGATACACGGCCGGCCCCGTGTCTACGTATATGCAGACATTTTCGCTCATTCAATTGTTACCACGGATACACAAAGATTCTCGGCGAGGAAAGTACAGCGAGGAGAGAGAGAGAGAGAGAGAGAGAGAGAGAGAGAGAGAGGATGCTGGTGACCACCCTTCGCGGAACGCGGGTTCCCATCGGCCATCAGCACTGCACCCCCCGAGTCTATTCGTCCATTCGTTGGGCCGGCCGGGTTTCCAGACTTTGGGTGTCGGGGGTGGACAAGCTAGGCTGACCGGTTGCCATGGTGACCATATGGATTGATCCGAGCAAATATCATCTCCGAAGACGCCCGAAAGAATCGCCGGATTTCAGAGAACAGCTCGCTAGATTTCTCTCCTTTTCCTCTCCCTTCCTCCACCCACCCCCGTCCCCCGTCACCCGTCCCCCGTCAACCCCACTGCTTTATTCCCGGCCATTGTTCTACCGCTGGGCGGCTCACGGCCGAACGGACCGGCCAAACGGAATTGTAAGTTAGGGGATGGTGCGCGATGATCGTCGGTCATCGACACCGGCCATTAATTTTCATCGATCACCGCTTTAGTTGGCTACCGCGATTTTCAATTTTACTTTCGTGATGCCGAATGAAAACGATAAGAAACGATTCACGATTTAGAAATATTTTAACGATATCTATATTCATATATAATGTAACATTGAGAGCTAAATCTGTTGGAATATCGTCCAAATAAAATTAGGGCATTTATGCGCAATGCGTCAACGACTTACGAAACGACATACCAATACGACACTTAATTGGTCAAGGACGGGTATATAGCCAGTCCCGCATAAAATAGAGACGACTCGATTAGAGCGCGACGAAGATCGTAACAGGGCACGTGGACGCGGCCAGACGACACCGCTAATATTCTTTGCGAGCCGGGGGTCTTAATTTTCCCCGTATTCGTCTCGTCTCGCGCCATTTGCCGGGCAAAGTAAGCGGAGAATTAATCGGGACTTAATTACCAGGTTAGGCGGGTACTTGTTGCAGTAAAGCGAAGGCGTCTAGTGTACGAGGCGTGTTAGGGTGCCGTAGCGTAATAAGATTCCCTTTAATGGCATTACACGCCTCATTGGGACTTGCCAAGTCCGAAGTTCCCGCGACTTTACGCTGTGTTTGACTTAACCGGAAGTTACCGCCTCCCGACCGACCGCCGCCGCCGCCGCCGCTGCCGCTGCCGCGCCAACGAACTCGAGCCAAGAGGTTTAAGTCTCTCAACGGATTACGAATTGCCGGGGCGCGCGATGTCTCGGAACTCGCCCGAAAAATCACAAAGTGCTCCGCCATAGATATTTCGACCGGGGAGGGGGAGGAGAACGGTTTCGCTCGGCTCGGAATTTCGTCGGCGATCATTTTAAATAAATTGCAATTCAATTTCCTCGGCTCGGCTTTTTCCCCAGCGAAACGCTCCGGTGGCGATCGCTTGCCTAAAGCCCGCTATGACGCGCATTCCATGAAGATAAACTTCTCAGTTTGGTCGCGATGATCCATTAATGAATGTTTCTTCGCCGCGTTTGCGCCTAATGCGGCGGTGGCTCGCCACGAAAATCGTATTTGGACAATTGCGGGAAAAAAGCATGTCAGTGCGCTGATTAATTACGCCATCGGGGCCGGGTAGGCAGCAGGCGTAAGAAAGGCATGTCGTCGGGCCGGCCGGCAATTAATTAAAGCGTCACTTGAATTTACAACGACGGCGGGCGAGCGCGCGGCCACCAACGAAGCCGATCAAAGCTTCATCTCGGCATTACGATCTGGCAGGCGGCTGTCGACAGGCGCGAAGAAGCCGCGCACCACGTCGACTCGCGTTCGTTTTGCCCGGCAAAAACCAATCGGATGGAAATCCAGGTGTTGGGACTCCTCTGCCGAGACGGCGCTGACCCATGGGGCTGCCGCTGGCCGGTCGCTGCTGCGAGCAGCGAGCCGGCGTGACCACCGCTCGGTCCGGGAAACGACCTCGAGATCCGAGGCGGTCCCTGTCCGGATTCGGCGACCGCCGTTCCTTAAAGTCTCCGTAGGAAGTCCCCGGCAAGAAACCTCCAACACACATTTAATAGCTTAATTTATAATTCTCGCCGCAAGAAGAAGAAACCCCCGGTGAAAGAGACACGCGGGGACGGGGACGGGGACGGGGACGGGGAGGGAGGGGGCTGGATGGAGACGGGAAGGGAAGGGAAGGGAAGGGGGGAGGCCCGGTAAAAAGAGAGGAGAGGAACCGCGGATAAAGTTAGACGCGGCGGCCCGTGGGCAAGAAGAACGCGCGGCCGAAGCGGGAGGAACGGATCGAAAGAAGCGCGAGGCAGAGGAACACGGGGGTTACCGAGAAAAACGGATCGCGGGAGAGAGCGAGAGGGAGAGACAGATACGGAGATTGTGTGCGTCTAAGAAGAAGAAGAAGCCGGTGGAAAGAAGATAAAACGGAAGGAATGCCGACGCCGCCGCCGCCGCCGCTCTGCCACTGACGTGCTCGCTCGCGCGCGCGCGCGCGCGCGATCGTCCGCGAGCGAGCGAGCGAGCGAGCGAGCTCGAAGCACCGATGGAAACTGTTCGACAATGCGGTGCGACGATCATGGGACCTTTATATGGAGCGTCGTCCCCGTGGGTGGTCCCCCGCAGGACGTCTTGCCAGGCGTCATCCCGGATTCATCGGGACGATCGGCGCGTTGAGAACCACCGATCGCTAACCTAGAAGGTAGCGGAGAGTGAGATCGAGCCGGGACGCGCACTGAATCACTCATCGTGCTTAGATGTCGACGCTGTTGTCGTTTGGTCGTCGTTTGGTCGTCGTTCACCGTACCGAGAGCTCTCTCTGGCCAGAGAGGCGAGCTATTAACTCGCGAGCACTGGTACCTCATAGCATTCTACAAGGCTACATTATTTACTACACCGCTACTTGTCCGAGGAAAGTTATTACGGAGCGAACCGCCTGATGAACGCACGACAGTGTCCACTTTAATTCAAACCGATTTTTACCAACCGGAATCTCCGCACCGTTAATCGGCGTGTTCGTGCATTCTTCGATGGAAGGTCGCCGCCAGTCGTGGGACGGGGAAAATCGACTCTGACGCGGAGACGTTTCTTAACTTATCGCTTACTCGTCGGTTGCTGTTTAACCCTTCTTTTTTGATATCGAAGACATTTCTTTTTCATCGAATGATAATAATTGGCCTTGCGACCGTCTCTACAGGCGTATCACGATTTTATTCGACACTGTCGAATGAGTTACTTGTTCGACTAAAAAATCACGTCTACGTAAATTGTGCCCAAAAAATAATTTTCCACGAAGATCGCCGGTCTACCGACAACCGTTTCGCAAATAAATGATCAAGAATCCCTTGCACTTCCACGAAAGAGCGTTTCCCATAATTTTTCCTCTCAAATAGTGACAGCCATTTCAACCCCCTTGTACACCTGTTTACCGCACCTGTAACGACGATAAAGTGGCCGCGATACCCCGAAATCCCGGCCGTAAATCAATACGAGCTAGAAAATAACTTCGCAATAATTCACGGGAGCGCGGGAATCCCAACGAAAGGCCATTGCGTTGCCGGTGAGAAATTAAAATAAATCAAACTTATCTGTTGCTCTCTGGCCACTTGCCGGTGTTGATCTGGTACGTGCACGCCTCTACGTGGGTCTGTGCTGGTTCACACCACGTAGCCACGTGTACACGTAAGAGGTTAAACAGCGCGCGATAGAGCAACGCCGAAGTAAAGAAATATATCGTTGACTATCTGTCGCGGGGCTGTCCCATCGTTATTAAATAACGATTCCCTTCCTAAATAACTTCCTTTTCTTCGTACAGTTGCTGCATTTCGATGGCCGGCCAGTTTTCAAAATAACATTGCAACTCCTTGGAATCTTGGCAACCATCTTCGACGAGATTTTTTCCAGGGTAGACGAACGTTCCAAAAATTGCATAGGTGGACCTAAGAAATGTGCAACGATCACTTTCGAATAGCAACCCGATCGCAGATCAAGATTCCATCTCGGAAGCTCGAACGGTGCTAAGACGCTTCGTACTCCGCGAGCAAGACTTATGTCTGATGGTGTAGTAAATTCAGTCGTCTCCCCTCTCTCCCTCCTTGCTTTTCGTGAATAAATACGGTTAGTGGCCAGCCAAGGCCCTTTAGATCCCTTTGACCGGAGGGGCACTGTGCAGGGTGGTGGTAACTGGTAAGTGCCTGGGGCGACCATCTGTGCCCTTCTGCGCCTATGCTGCCACGTGGATCGCGCTATGGTTTATGCGGCATTTGTTGCAGCTATGTGCATGTATTATCGTTAATGTTCCCCGGGTAAGCCGAAGTAAGGCAACGCCTCCAGGAGCGAGCCGTAGGAGGGCGGATAAGGAAACGCTACGTGTCAATCGAACCAAGAAACTGAATGCTTTCCAAAATTCTTTTCTTCCCATTTTTTTTTTATTTCATGCGATCTCCACGAAATCGAATCGATTAATTAAGTTTCGGGTATCTGCATTTTTTTAAACAGTCGCCTAAATTTTATTTCTCTCAATTAGTTGATCCAGATATAACAAAGTTTTATCCGAGAAATATTTACCAATTTCCTTACAGATGATAATTTAAACAGATTAAGGGTTGCGACGTACGAAAGCTCGTCACTAAAAATTTCATTGTCAAAATTCCTCGATTATTTCTGTCGAATCGTTGGAGAAGCACGACGAGTTAATTCATACGTTTCGATCGAGGCCGGCGATCGCGTGGATTAAACGTCATCGTATCGCGATCATCTTGAACAAAAGTCGCCGCTTACGATACTATATCTTCCACCCTTTATCTTTACGCCATCGCGCACTAAATTACACGGACACCGATCGTGACTAATTAACTATCCTTTCCGGCGATACCGATCGAGCAGCTCTCGGTACAAGAGAAAACAATAGGCCGGTACGAAGAATCGCGACGATCGCGGTGACCGATAATCGTGAAGCCGGGTCGTTACGATAATTTCGCAACGCTCGTTACCACGATAATCGGTTACGCTCCTCTCTTATTTTATTATCGGGAATTGCCTCTCCATGACTAATTCGTGGCGCGTAGGATACACACAGAGAGACGCGCGCGCGCGCGCGCACACACACACACGAGGAGAACCGTGCTCGCTGGTGGCGATAGCAGCATACGCGATGAACGACGTGTGCGAGAGAGGCGTATACCGTATACCCTGTGTATTAAGTTACGCCGCTACAGTTTGGTAACGCTGGGATCGTTGAGTCACCCCCTGCCGGGACTGTCGGGACACCTCCCCCGATCGGTGGCATTTTTTCGTTGCCACCATTACAACCACCCCCGAAAAAAAAAGAATCAAATTTATACTGCACTTTGACGCGACCGGCTTGCCAACAATGCGTCGAGGAAACATAGCTGAGAAAAAATGGCCTCAAAAAACGAATGAGCCTCCGTCGTTGTCGTAACAATTATTTTCAAGCGAAAAAGAAGCAACGCGAATCTCTGATATTGAAAATAAAATAATCGACGTTTGTCCAGGAGCGTGAACAAGAAGACCAGTTATTAAAATCGTAACCAGCAGGCGCGTTTGTTTAAATATCAGGAAATGATTCACCCTGTTCGGACACGATCGCCAAAGATACCCCGGCGTTGAACAATGTCGGCATCAAATGAACATATACGACTCACCCTACTTCCACGGGTGCTGCGGCCCTCAACCCCAAATTGCCAATTTTATCGATAATACGAATCTAGTAATTCGATAGAGATATAATGCAAATTCAGTTAATTGTTCCTCCAAAAGGAGGCGCACCGAAAGGGACCGGCACGCTTTCTGCCCTTTTGTTAGCCGCAGGATGGCCGGGAGGGTAGCGTGAACGGTGTTGGATATCTTCCTGCAAGATTGAGTTTCCTTCTGCATGTGTTATCGATGAACGGAGGACACGACCGACATCGGAACACAGGCCGTGCAACTCGAACAGATGGCGCGGATCTATTTTCCGTTTCGTAGAACATTGCGAACCGCCGACGTTTCACGCGTTTCACGAAAAACACCGCGAACGGTCCGAACTCGGATCCGAGTTCGCGCTCGCGGCTTAGGTTTAATTCGTCGTACTGGAGAACCGATCGGAGCGATGACAGCACAGCAGGAAAATTCCGAACAGAATTCATTTCGCGCAACATATCCTATGCTGCAATCATCGCTTACCCTGACCAACATATTCTACCGTCGATCGGTTATCTAAACGCGAAGTAGTAGACTCTTTCGCGTATGTGTAAGCGACAACGAGACCTTAATTCGTTATTAGACCGCGGATAAGTTTAGTCCATGTACGGCGTTCGCGAGCTTGTGAAATCAGAGGAAACGTGCATGGCAAAGGCTAAGCATGTCAGAAGAAATTTTTTTTCAGTTTGTTTCTTATTCTCAAAGTAACGAAGGATCGTGAGAATTTTATGCTCCCTATTAAAATATTATTATTAAAAGGTCGATACTCGGTGAAACGAATTTTTAGCGGCCTAGAATGATTCGTACGGTTGTAATGCATTTTTTTACCGTATTTTATTCGTTGGTATTTTTTCTCTCAGCCGTCGTTCGAATTTTTGCCCGGCTTTGGTCGGAGAGGCTTATTTTCCGGCGGAAAAAGCGGAAAAATAATGATTCGGTCGGCGAATAGGTCGCGATAAAATTCGATCGGCAGCGACGCGTGAAACCGTGCCTGTTCATCTTCCCTGAACCAGAGCCAGATCGTATCCCCTAATTTTTTAAACGGCCATTTAAAGGGTTGCCGTCCTAATTAGCATGCTAATCGGAAAACCGGCGAAAGTTTCGAGCGTTGAGACCCCGGGACCGGAATAGTCCTGTTAAAAAACAGCGGCGAGAACGGGCAGAGCCCGCCGCCACCGCCGCGACGCTCTCCCGTTGGCTCGTGGCGTCGTGTGTACCCTCGCGATCGCTCGGAATAGATAAGAAGATAATTGCGCGCTACCACTCATTCTCGCCACACCCGAGCAAACGAACATGCAGCTCGCGTGACGCCCGCGCTTCCACACACCTTTCCTATCCGCTACCGATATCAGCGAGATACACGCGTCCGCGGAGATACGATGGATACCATAAAATTGGAATTAACGACAAGATGTCACCGGTTACGAACCAGTGCGCTCCCTGCGCGTCAGGTTGCGTAATAAGGTCGATCGCGTTTCTCCGCACACGCGAATTAGGCACCGGTCGATTATTTCGAAAGCTCCCTCGATTCTATGGAGCTCAACTTTTGTTCGATTCTGAAAGGTATCCATGGTGGTCCACCAAAATACGCATGCTATAATACGCTAAAATAAAATTTATTTAATTGAATTTTCTTGTTCCTCCCCGATAGGGCATATCGATCCACCCATTTTAATAACTTTGCGCGCATTTTCAATCAATTACTCACGTTCAGGAACAGATTTCACGTGCAAGCAATTTATTAGCGTATCGCACGATTAATCTATGCATACTGCTAGTAAAAAGCGCCTCATAGTTCGTTTAAGAAATTAAGACCTATCGAACAGTCCCTTTATTACGACGCGAATGAAATTGTTGTCGCAAGAGATATTTAAATTTCTGATTATTTTGTTCCACGCGGCAGGTATAATTGCGCGAGAAAAATTGCGTTATATGAAAAATTGAAATTCGTTTTCCAGCCGGTCGTTCGTGTATTAAATTTAGACGTTTAAATCGCAATTTCGTTCGGCGACACCAGAACCAGTACCTATCGAAAATCGTTTCGAGAGAACTCGGATCATTCGATTCCGTATCACGTTAGCTATGGCGCAAATCTAATAGAGTGCCTGCAGCATCAAATGTCACTACTAGTTGTAGAGGGGTCGCAGTATTGTAGTTTTTGATTGGCTAATCCACCCTAATCTAATCGAACGTTCCCCGACATTGTAGCCGGTTAGAGCTGTCCTGCAGTGTCGTTTCAACCAATCAGTATTCAATTACCAAGTACAATCTTACCATCACTCGGTTTACGACTGTTCAACATTTGACACCGAAAGTTGCAACATTTAATTCTCCCACAAAAATTGCTACGCTATACGCTTGGCTTTTTCTTTAAATCAATACATTTAAACTTCTGTAATATCGTTGCACGTGCACCTTAATTTTTATCCTAAGCGGAGCCTCGTTTTATTAACGATAATTTTAAACTTCCATATTGCAATTTCCAAAGAAATTATTGAATCACTAGCCGTCAAAAAATTTAAGAAAATTTTTGTACTTATTAAAAAAAATGTAAAATCTCGAATAAATTAAACACTTTTATTACCACTTCCACTGACTAGAAATAAAGTAATCGATATTAGCAAAAGAGTCCACGATCTAATCATTGCTGTTGAATAATTTGCTAAAAAGCTCTCAGCTATAAATCTCGAGTATAATGATTCTATTTCAGTGCAGACAAATGCGTACTCGTAAACAACATTAACAGTTCGACGATAAGGATTGCGAGCTGAATGTTCAGGTCAGATACGGATCCACATTAGATTGCGCACGGAGTTTAGGAAATTTTAATCGAGCGTACCGCAGTCAATCAGTCAGCCGCGACAGCAAGGTGCATCGATGTTTCGAAGATCGAAAAAAATGTTGCATTGCGCGAAACCGGTTTTCTATTGCAAAGACAGCGACGACCGCTCGAACGTGGTTAAGGATTATTCCAAGTTTGATGATATCAAATCGTCCTCGGCGTTCTCCGCATTGAATTATTCCAAGTCCCGTTCGCCGGACTGGTCCCTACGGAATGCGTCGTTCCAATTTTTTCCGCCGGCCGGAACGCAGCCCTCTCGGCATTATTTTCAAAAATCAAATAAGCTTCCTGCTACCAGCTGCGAAGAACGGAGCCGCTACCAACAACGAGTTAAGTCATCGAAGCAATTTAACGCGCCTGTTTCGTTCGACCCACAGATTTCTGTGCATTTCCAACGAAAGTGGTGAAAATGGCTTATCTTTTTATTTTAACCAACTTCGAGCAACGGAGCGAATTAGTTTTCGAACCAATCAAACTCGAATGTTCGCACCAATAACCTATCGGGCATATTTCTAAATCACGTTCCTGAATCGCGTAATCAGTTGATAATAACGTTCGCAACATTTACGACGTAGCACCGGATGATAATTCTGCGCAATTCCGGGTTCTGCCGGTAGAAAGAGAACGGGAGCGTAGTTTATCGAGCCGAGATGCTGCACGGGTGCGAATATAGACATCCAATACACCCTAAGACCAAGATATCCGGGCACGATGGTGCACGCGGGGGTGCATACATTGTGTTGAGCCACCCTTCCCTTGGATGACGCCCCAGTAACATCCCCCGACCCCACCGAAGGCAATAATACCGTGTTCTAGTGGGCTACTACCGGCGGCTTATTATTTTCCTACGGCTCATCGAGCCCAGTGTGCTCGCTATCAATTACAGGACATTCCGCGCGAGACCCCTTCAGGAGAGGACTTGGACGGATCAGCCTAACCGGAATCCCATCTGGTAAACTTTTACGTCATGCCCATTTAGGCACCGCACCGCCGGCCGCAGGATCAAAGCGCCTAATCGTTAGGTGCAGAAAGTCGGCTACACTCACGGTTTATTGTCTTAAAAGTCACACTAGATCTCCTATTTTTTATATCATTATCCCTTCCACGCAAATTTTATCTATCTTGTTATTTTATCTATCTATCGAGTCGATAACGTTTACAAAAAGGAAAGCGATTTATAATCTACGCTTATATACAATATAATTCACATTTAATAAAAATGCGGAAATTATATTGCGAAAGTCTAGTAACATCTAACAATCGCACAGTCCATAGTAAAGTTTATAAAAAATATCCTGCGATAATTTCCCACCCTTGAACCAACTAATTGCGTTCCGATTAGATCAAGCTGTAACACAATCATACGTATAAACGTAAGATTCACAAGTTTAAAGAATCTAAAGGGTAGATGAGAGATAATATTAACAGGAATATGAAAATTGAGTAACTATGTTATATCGCAAGAAAAGGTGCGTCCTCGGTGGTTTTACGCAAAGAAAATCAGCGAGCTGGTATCGATAGGTCGTAGTACGTTGGCGTGGACCGCTGCGACCATCCAAGTCTGGAAAGGAACATATATGTAAATCGAAATAACGTTACCCGTTGCTCTTGCGGCTATAGCGGGGTAGATAGGTAGACAACTGGATGGAGAAGGACAAACGGAAGGAAAAAGAGAGAGGAAGACCCGGGAGCGGGAACCAGAATTCGAAATTCGAGAGGAGGGTGGGGAGGGGGGGACAAAATGCATTTCACCCGCCACCCTTGTCGCCCAGGGCGACTACATGTCGCAACGCAAACGCAAACTCCTCCATGCTCGACATATGGCCGTTCTAGTTGCTCTCTTACCTACACTTTTCTATACCCGCGCCGCCAGCAGCCCTGTAACCTGAATAGACGAACTTCAGCCAATAATGCCCCTGTCCATCTCCCAACTATCTCTGCAGGTCGTTTGTACCGCGATTGCACATACCTCTCCCTCCTTCGAACGTTTTTAGATATAACCCTAAATGTAAATAGCACCTGGACTTTAGCCCATCGATATCAAGTGTTCATGAAATTTTGTTCTTTTATTATAAATGATTTCTTGAACGCTGATTATTTCGAGGGAACGTGTCTCGATTTTTAAAAAGTCTGAACTCGCACGGCAGCGTACTCGTACGCTAGCGTACGTTTAAATTAGGCTGATTTTTCGACGAAGGCGAACGAAAGTGGTCTCGATAAATATTGATTTGATGGAGGGGTATGATCCGGATCGCGGCGCGCTAGTTTGTAAAGCAGGGTAGTCGCGTCCGCGTCCGCGACGCGGCGCGCGCTAAAAATAGAGGAGACTCTGTCACGAATTTGTATGCTTATTGCGTGAAAGGTTAGTATGGTATCTTGCTCGACCAGATCCATCACATTTGACAAGATCTATCAAACCCGTTGCAGCTCAACGATATCATTAAGCGGTGTTCTGGATCTGTTTCGTCGAAAGGGTCCCTCCGCCGGGCGTTTCTTTCGCGCAGGGAATTCTATCGCAGGAAAAGACGTGTCATATCACAAGGACGGTCTGTGTGTGGCCGAGCGACCGGACAGTGAGGTGAGCTCCGGCTCGCTAAGTTGTCACTCGCAGTCAGCGACTCCTTTTTGTCAGGCAGAAGGAAAGGAGCGACGGAGGAAAGCGGAGAGATAGAGAGTCCTGAGTATCCCGGGGTTCCCTCCCTTAGTCCCCCCAGGGATCTCCTGGCCCGTCAAGAACCGCGGATTTCCAGTTTTTCTTTAAGCTGCACGCAACCAGCTCTCGATCTAATAGCTCGCGTCGTCCTTCTCCCTCTCGCCCTCCGCTTCCAGCTCTCCACTCCTTCTCTCCTTCTCTCCTTCTCACCGCGCCTTCCTCTTCCTCTTCGTCTTCGTCTTCGTCCCGCGGTCCCTTCTCGCCCTCCTCTACCCGGCTCGCCCTGTCCGTCCTTCTCGCGCTTCCCTTCGCCTTTTCTTCGCGTCCCTCCTCGTTCCTCTCGTCCGTCAACAAGATGTTTGTACGAGAGAGGCCACGATCAGAGAGGCCAACTCGGAGAGAAGCCAGACTCTGAAAATCAACCTAATGAGGATAATTCCTGCATTGATTGCCGAGCCACAATGAATGGTACAAGCAGTACCTGTCTGACCAGAGCTCCGCGGCTCGCATGCCCGGCTTCCCCGACCGGACTGTCATCGGTAAATCATTCTTAATTAAACGATAGACGTTGAATTCGGAAGAGCCCGGATTGAGTTCGCTACGAGGCGTTCAACCGGCGCGCGTTATCACGGTGGGCGATTCGGTGGCATCTGGCGGAGTGATCTGGCTGCTTGCTTGCTTGCGCCCGCCTGCCTGCCTGCCTGCCAGCCTCTCATTGTCAACCGAGGAGCTGGCCGAGGGCAAAGAAAACGTCCGAAAAAAAAAACACGATTAACGCGGTTCGACGCCGATGGAATTCGTTGCGAGGAATACGGTCCTGAATATTCATTAATTGCCACGTTCGAATCAACCGGGATAAACGAATTGAATATCGCTATGCTCTCTCTCTTCGTCAATTTATTGTTTTCCGTTTGCCTCTTCCACGGTGGTCCTTGCACACAGCTTCTCTTTTTATTTGCCACGTTTATACATAAAAAATAGAAAGTCAATTGCAAGAGAACAATAGCGTCTCAATATTCATAAATCCGTAGTTTGGTAACGAAGCGTGTCCTAAGCTGTTGAAAATTTGTCGTCGCGAGAAAAGAAGGAACAAACTGCTGCGCTTCTAGAAATCGTTTAAAATAGCATGTTCCATATTACCGTCGTTTAGATGGTGTGAACTACAGCGAGCAGTTCGGTTTCTCTCGTGTCGGAAGATTAGTCGAAATCTTCAGCTCGTCAAGGGGGCACTCGGCTGCCATATATTTCATTTCAGTGCAGCAGCAGCAGCAGCAGCAGCCACATGAGGCCGGCAGGCTTTGGTTCTTGTTCGGCGTCGGATACATAAAACATTTAACGACTAATTTCTCAGCAGGTCGTAAGTTTGGGTATAGATGGCCGGGCGAGCAGCGCGGCGGAGGCGGCGCCGGCAGTCGGGCAGATTGCGGAAAACACGATCGCGTCGGCGAGGAAGGTTTCCACGGTCGACGATAGGTTTTGACGGGTCGTGACAAATGCCCGTCGCCAGGACACGTATCGCGGCAGGCCGAGGAGCGAAGGAGGGTCAACGGGTCAGGCAAACGCCAGGCGCCCCACTCGTCCTCGTGATCTGGTTCTCGTTCTTTGCTCAAAAGACATTTCCTTTCGGGGGGCGAGCACGACGCTTGTTTCCTTTAGCGAGCAAGCACTCTCCGCCTCTGTCTGGATCACGGTGTGCCGTCGATGCCCTCTTCCTCTCTCGGCCTTAGAGCGGCCTGCCCCCCACCACCACCACCACCGCCACCACACTCGCCAGCCTCCCATTTCGCTTTCTTCTTTCCTGTATCTCGAATTACAAATTATACCGGCAATTAACGACGAGTCCGAGGCTTGTAGGATCCTTCCTCGGCGAATGGACCGACGACGTACCCGCCGATTAATACCGGTGCCGGTATCTCTCTCGGCCCGCGGCCGTATCTACAAGGAAACTTAGTTACTAACTCGACGGTGTAACTGTGCGCGGGTTTTGAGGGGACACGATTTTTTCCGAGCCACGCTACCACTATGGCATCGCGTGCCCTTAACTGAGATAGTCCGCGCTCTGCCAAAGCCGCGATGGCGCAATGCCTCGCGAGTCGATAGTCGATGGACAAGGTCCTTGCAACGGAGTATGTCACTACCGACGGATCACCGTTCAAAAAGGAAATCGACGATTATGTCCTGGAAATTACGATCCTGTAACAGCGGATGCCCAAGATTAAATGCTAGAAGCTGTTGGCAGCGAGTGTTTGTATCGTGTGCCGACAACGTGAGTGAATTATCAATGGGCGGCCAGTTATAAAACTAACTGTCCGAGGATCGATCATGGATACGGCACACGAGCGGATGGCTCGCGATTTTAATTGGTGACGCAACCTCGATCTTTCGTCCGAAGAAGAGCCAGCCGAGACTCGTCCAATTGACCGGGACAATTAAATTGGTTTACATTTATCGATTGTAGGGGAAACCGTAAAGTTTCAATCTTTTGCCGAAGCACAAGTATATACGAGGCAGCGTTGCAAGAATTTTCTGTTCGAGTCGCTGCGATGAGATAGGTTGTCGATTTTTAATATCTATTAAAATGATTCAGCAATTTCAATTAATTTTGCCGTGCATTCATTTTTATGGAGTTTTAGAAAAATTGCCGGTTTCATAGATTATTTTGTAATTAAGATAAAGTTTCATCCTGTTTTCAGCAAAACGTCCTGCGGTAGAAACGAAACGAACGAGCCGTCTCAGCTATATCGTTAATACGTGTACAGACCTTCTTTCGCTCTAAAATTCTTTGAACGCCGTTTTTGCGGCAACTAGAAACTACGGTCTTGTTTTTCGGTGCGCATTGACTCTTTCCGTGTAACGAGGGCATTACGTTTTCCAGAGAGGCCGAAGTAGGTACACGTCGCGTCGCGGCGAGTTTCTTCGAAGCGAGCTAAGTGGCATTTTACTAGGCGTATTACATTTATTTAATATTATTTATGGCAGGTTTTACGACGGCCAATGATACATATGCGGAGTCTATCCAATATCAAATATAACGTCGTAACCCGGGGAAAGCGCAAAGGACGGCGGAGGCAATAAATGTACGGCAAACGGCGTTTCCGATAGGCATCCTTACATACAGGTTCACCCTTCGAGCGTAGCTACCAATCGAAGATCCGCTAGAACTTTATGTCGCGTCTGAAAACGGAGCAACTGAACTTTCCACTTTTCCTTTCTTCCACCGTCATCTCATCACTCGCATTTCCATGCCGGCCGTAGTCGACGTAGAGGAAACGATTCGTTACGCGCCGATGTAGACAAATCGACGAACTTTTCCACGATATTTGCATACCGTATTCCGGATTTTCTCCTTTCCGAGCGCGCGCCTTTTAACATTCGCCGCAGTTTGTTTCTCGCGTTTCGCTATTACGCACGCACGTTCCTCGGGTTTAAATTCCATTATTTCCTGTCTTTGGACATGTAGATCTCTTTACACGACAAATGTAATACGACAGATTTCTTCGAAATATAAGACAATATTTCTCGATTTCAGAGATTCATTCGTTCGATATTCGTGCATCTGTTGTTTGTAAAAATAATGCATGCGTGGATTTATGTCAGACTCGGCTCATAATTGAAATAGCAGGCATTCGGAAACTATTACGTATTATGAAAAATCTGATGGACGGTTATCCGCTGCGTTAACCAGAATATCTATGATATTCAATGTATTCGACCGGCGTCGTACAATTTCGTTGAATTCGATAGAGCGGCGCGATTTAAATGCAATAGAATTTGTGCTCGCACCGGTATTGATCGATATCAATCGGTACGCTGATAACAAGAAGTCCGCAGCTCCTGTAAAAAGGAGGTCCGGCGGTCGAGGATTGCGCGCATTCAGTATCCATGTAAATCCAACTACCCGTATCGCAAGGAATTCAATTCGAGTCTCTCGTCTACCGGGACGATGGCGGCCGAGCGAAAGAAAAAGACTATAAAAAGATACAGAGAAAGGTTGATCTGAAATGGCTAAATAGAGAACGCAAACGGCACCCCAGTTTACGGCCGCGCACGCTCTTCCCGATTTCTCTCTGTCTCCCTGGGCTACATCCTCTTCCCACGCTCTATCCTCTTCCTCCGGCAATTCGTCGACCGACTCCTGCGCCCATACTTTGACAGTCTTCCGAAAACTCGCCGAACCTCCGAACTTCCGAGAGGCGAGAAATTGTTTCGCGTACCGATTTCATCGCGATGCCCGATTATTTCAATATTCTATTACAAATTTTATTACCGCGCCGCGCTCGAGAAATATTCGATTATTATATTCGGCGCGAAGAATTGATTTATCGCCCATTCGTCGAATCGATTAACACCGTTAAAGTAAGGAAAATTGTCAAGATACTATACTATTTCGCTTAAACTGCTAAATAACAGTCTTGGAAAATTAGCGTTATATTTTACTTTAACATGAGAGAGAGGGAGCGAGAGAAGAGAGAGGGAGGGAGCGAGAGAAGAGAATATGGCGCCTCGACACATTTTAGAATGGATAACGGCCCTGGCTACGAGAAATGCGCCCGTACGCGTAGCCATCTTACTGGTCCCTCACCTTGCCTTTGAATATTTTATGCAGACAATTCGCTGGTGCAGTTATTTCATGTTGGCCTCACGAAAAAGATTCCGCACTCGTGGCACGTACCGCGGAAAGGTTCCATACAACAGCGTACTATACATCTATTGTTAGCCACAATCAGTGTTCATACTTATGTCAAAACAAGCTCGGATCGCAACAGATTTGCTCGCGTCTGCTATCTATCCGACCATCTACTCCATTCAAGTATTCATATTTTCATTTTCGGGCTATCATTCGATAAGAAAAGTTTAGACGAATTTCGGCAGACCGAGAGTACAATATTATTCTTGATCTCTTTTAACTATCAGTCTTTTCTTAATGCTTCTTATTGAAATAGTTGTAGCGATTTTGTATGAATGAAATATAGTTGCTGAATTTAAAGTATGAAACGTACTATATCACCGTGTCGATCGAGAAATAACTTAAAAAATCGGAAGGTCGTCTAAAAAAATCAGAGAATCTCTGGTGCAACTATTAGCAACGTACGACGGCTAAAAATGAAGGGAAATAGAAATGTTTTAATTGCGGGGAGCAGTTCGGCGATCGTTTCAATAACATGTAGAGCCCTTAGAGGAGTCGTCATGGCGAATTTGTCCGAGTCGCATCGCGTTTAAGCACACCGGCTCGGCGCGTAGCTACCGTGTATAACGTCGCGGTGTATACGTGGCGTTATCGCTGCACCAGCGGCGATACCCACACACCGACGCGAAGCCAGAAGGGAGGAGGACGTACGTATCGCAGCTACGGCGGAGCCAAGTAGCATTTGCATGAATTTGTTGGGCCGATATCCAGACAAGGATCGTGCTTTAAGCCGAAGGAACCTGAACCTCGAGCTGCGTGATCTTCGGAGTCGCCGAGACGGACTCCTGTAACAACTGCCCGAGGGGAGATGAGTTTTTTCAATTTGTTAATTCAGGCCGATCCTGAGGGTAGCTAATTTCGAGCCAACCCTCTTCTCCTTCTTCTTCTTCTTCTTCTTCTTCTACTTCTTCCTCTACCTCCTCCTCTGCTTTTTCTTCGCCTTCCTCCGAGTGACACTTTCCTCGGCCTCAACCCTCGGCCATTCCGCGACCTAAACTCTTCCTCCTGCGATTTTTAATCTCTGCTATATTTCTTCAGCCGCCTCCTGCCCGACCTCCCCGCCCCGTTGTCTCGAACGAAGAGGAAAGGTGTCCGGAATGTAACTGCACCCGAAACTTCCTTCAAATCCGATTGCCAGCGATGAATCCTCGGATTCCATAAAACACTCTCGGGGATAATAATGCAAATTCTTTCCGACGAGCGTTCTTTACGAGCCTCTCTGCACGATCCTGCTTATCCGTGACGCGAAAACACAATTCTGAAGCTGTCTGATCCAAAGAACTCGTGCACCTGGATTTTACGAATCGAGCACAGATTATAGCTAATCTATCGATATTACAGACGATAATGCAAATTGTAATCTAAAGGAGACAAGTATTCTCCTATTAAACGAACTAGCAGAATGTATACCAAAGTCTGCCTACAGGCTCGCATAAATGGAATTCGAACGAAAAATGTCTAGCTTTAAAGCATTAATACACTTTCCACCCAGGTGTCCAAATAGTTATACACGACACGGTGGGAGCGTAAAGGGTTAACGATCACGAGGAAAATGTGAATAAACCGAAGGCTCGAATCCTTCAACTAAAACGATATCGCAATCTTTGAACGTTCTTGAGGCACGAGGGTGGTCGAACATGGAGCAGTGTACACATAGGGTTGCTAGTAGGATGACGGGCGTCGGCCATGTTGTCTTGACATTCTCCCTCGAGGGTTGTCGGGGGTGGATATATTTAGCCTGCCGCCTTCAGGGACCCTCGCCACCCCAACCGCCACCCAACCCCCAAACCACTCCCGACTTATGATGCCGTTGTCCGACCAACCCCAAACTTTGTGCCACTCCTTACACAAGGTTTATACACAAAGCTTTAGTGAATAAAGAAAACACGCGGCGCGCCTAAACCAATTGAAAAACAAGTTAACCCCCGTAATTATTGTTTTCGTTCTGGTATTTTCAATTATTTATCGGTTCAACAATAACGCATACGTTATATTGCGAAATGGTCGGCTTTGCTGGACAATTGCAACGACGTAAGCTATGACCGCAAATGTATGTGTTGATCTCCGTGGAAATTCCCATTTTTATAGTATTACAAACATTGGCAGACGAGTTTCCTAGTATTTTTCAATTGTACACGTAATTTTTAATCTCAACAAGTACCGATCACGGACAGGAGGATTCAGCGAAACTTTGTTCGTCGATTACAATCGCGAAGAAAATGATCGAGACGCTTCACGGCGCATAGCGTAGCGATTGTTAAGCCTAATAGGCTTCCGGCAGGTAAATCGTTGAAATGACGAGCACGTTCGATCGGAATCATTACCGCATGCCAGGGGCGAGAAGCGATATCAATTAGCCCGGCGACTCCGAGACGACGATTCCCGATAATGAGGATATACCTGGCCGGTATCCCTGCGTCGTGGGCATCGTCCCGGGAAAAACAAAGAGGATCCGGAACGGTACTTCGTGCACTCGCCGCCGTTCCACGCGCGTGTACAGAGTATATTCTTGCCTTCGGTTTTCTTCCGTGACTCTCCTTTTCAAACGGGAAGAGAAGTCATCAATATCGCGTAGCTTTTCGCTTCTGTCCGACAGAACCCCGTGGGGGGACAAAACTTTGGCAGCGAGTGGGCGGAGTCACGCCTAATCCCCAGAGTCAAAATGGAAGTCTCTGGAGATCCTCTCCTGCGGACCTACTTGCGAAAGTTCTGTCCCGCACGAACGAGGTTAGGCCGGACAAGGGGGTGGACGATACGTCCATGGCCGCGTTGGGTATTACGTAACGGCCAGAACATTTTCCGAATTTTCCTGCGGCCGGGAGGAAAGAGTCCGCCGAGAACTGCCCGGACACACAGCCCTCCGGTCTTCGAAAAAGGGAAAGGAGGCCCTTCCTCTGCTCTCCCTCCGTGCTCCCTCGGCTCGCCCTGATCCCTACGCGCCAATACATCTGCGACCTTGCGCTCGCACGTGGATTATTCCGCGTCGACTTTCGATTTTCCGACGACGCCGATCGAAATCGAATTTTGCGCGGAAGAACCCGCGACCAATCACGTTCAGTCATTTGCGGATCCTTTTTTAAAAAAAAACGTTCATAATTCGACGCGGAGAACCCCTCGTAATTTTATTATTATTTTTTATTAAAAACCCTTTTTACTAAACCCTTTGCCAGAGAAACCAAGGAAGTAGAATAAGTTCGTAGTCGATGGTTAAACAGTAGCGCGAGAGTAAGATGGAAAGGGGGTGTAACAAGATTGCAGAAAGATTAGGTTTCTCGTATCACGTTAGAGAGCGTTTGCAGTCGAAAAGTGAGTTACCAAAGAAATCTAAAGAATCGCGGGATCGGTTAGTATTGCCAAATTTAGTCTTAAATGTATTTTAAACAAACATTTATTTTTTTTTTAAACTTCCTGTATTTTTAAAAGAGGTGGATTCTATCCTAGCTATTTAAATTCGCGCAGAATTCAAGCTGAAGGTCCACGGTGTCTGATTTCCTCTAAAGCTCTAAGTCCGGTTTACTACTTTTCCCTAAACTTCCGATTTCAAGACATACGATTCTTTCCTTCTCATTCCGACTTATTATACTTTTACCGTATATTGTTAACAGCAAGCAGTTTAGATCTTTTCCATCAGATAATGAAAAGTCTAAAGTAGCCTCGTAGTGCCGTGTTCGATTGATTTTCGGTTACCGTGAAAATCGGGTACACGTCCACGTAGTTTGACCCAGTTCGATAAAAAACGTTAATATCACAAGATTTTTCACGTTTCAACGCAGTTTCGCGGAACCGCGTCTCCGGGAGATCTGGTTAGCAAAATTGAAGATTTAGTTTTGCATTGTAATAACCCGATGCACGTAAAGGACATAATATTTCAATATTCACTTTCATTCTCCGCTTCACTATGCGAAGGAGCTTGAAACCCTTCGTTCCGAGCGGGGAACAAGGAATCTGCAGAAGGCGGAAAAAATAGGGGTTGTAAGTTGCGCGGATAATTCTCGGAGGCGGAGCAGCGAGCCTTTTGTGCGAGAGCGGTAGGCTGAAAGAGGGTCGGCGGTCGTAGGCATGAAGAAGTAGGCGTCTGCGATACAACGTATAGAATTTTATACAATCTTGGAGAAACCTCACTCTCTCTCTCTCTCCCTCTCTCTCTCTCTCAAGACGTCTTGTTCCTCCGGCTTACGGTCAAATGACGCATTGTCTTCGTTTCTCTAATTATTTATTTATTAACTGTTACGAGACCGTCGTTTCTCTGCCGCTCGGCCAGCAATTTATTTCCTTTTTTAAACGTATTTTTAACGGTACCTTCAGTTGACGTACATTTTTGTCGGATTCAATTAAAATACCTTCGACAGAAGTTGATTGCGAACTGAAAAGAATTTATTAAACGATATCTATAAAGATTATAAAAAAAGTATTTTAAAAATAGTTTTCTAAAATATAAAAAATAACGTGGACAACCAACTTTAATCGTAACTTAAGAACATTAAAAAACCATCCAAGCGAATGGTATATTTCCTATATATTTCCGTGACATTTCTACGAGAATTATAAAGCTGTAACCGAAAACCAAATAAGTCCATCGGTTTCGATAAAAAAAAGGAATCTAGAATCGTGTTACCAAAAGGCTCGAAATTTCAATGGCCGAATAGAGGACAGTAAAAATTCTGTAGGAAAATTGCTCCTCGGCTTCCGAGCTTTTCTTTCCCGTCGAGCGGCCCGGCTCCATGACCCATGCGAGCTAGCCATAGGTGTTTAAGTAGAAAGGAGAAAATTCGAGGGAGAAGGAGGGAGGAGGAGGAGGGAAGAGGAGGGAAAGACGGAGAAAAAGAAAGGATATTAGGAGTCGCAGGACCGAGAAAGAGATCGCGAACCTCACGGGACTATCGACTGCTGGGTCCCGTGGGGCAAGTCGATACTCCAGGGACACCCCCGTCCTCTTCCTTCGGAGGTTCATCCTCTTTCTCCTCAGCTTCTCGTCACCTCTTTCTAGCAGCGCTCGGAGTCCTAAACAGTCGGCGCAGGCGCGAGGCGCGGCTTTGCGAACACGCTGTGCCTTCGCTCTTTATATTTTGTCTTAAAACGAACTATGTCCCCCGGCCTGCGTCACTCCGTTAGTTCAACATCAACTTGCGTAGAACGGTACCGTAGAATTGGCAAAAGTATTTCGAGTGCTTCGTGCGCTTCATTCCACAAATAAATTCTCGCTCGCGTAGCTTCGTTCTCAGAAATTATTTCATAAGAATTTCTTTTAACAAACTCAGGGCTTTTTGTGACATGAATTTTGATACATTTTTTTCGTAATTAATAAATTATGCATTCCTTTATCAGATGATGAAACTGAAGCATCTAACGATAGAATTGTTGATAGACAGTGGACAATAAGATCGACAAAAGAGATTGAAAGGACCACAATTTTAATTTCGTTATCCGCGGTTTATTGATATTTCCAACGCGCGGACGTCAGAGAAATGTGTGTTTCGAGCGGCGCGAAAAAGACTCGCGCGTATCGATAGTTGAGAGTTTGGTCGCTGACTTCCGATTGTCAGTGTTCCAGCCCGAACACTTACGGTTAAATGTATGCGGCACGATGAGCGGTAACAGTGTGTGGTCGGGTTGTCAGCACCGGTAAGTTATTTAGCGGTTGAGACCGTAGCAGTTGGCAGCGCTGTCTAATTGTAACGACACCTTTGGGACTGGTATCACTCCCCGTATCCACCAAACCACCCACATTCCACCCCCGTAATCGTTGAACCGCTCAGGTACTCTCTCACACTGTCAGCCGCTTCCTTCTTCCCTCGGCCCCGCGTCTCTTCTCCGCCCGGCGACTGTTAGACGTTGTAAACTAAAAATACGACGACACTTTGTCGAAGCATCCGCATCACGTATGTCTTAACGTCCGGGAAGTCTGCCGTGGAGGCTGAGAACTTCCTTTAACCCGCTAAGCATTTTCAAACAGCACGATTCATAATTCAGAAATTTTCTTGTGTTTCTCCGTGCTCGTTACTTCGTAATCGGATGACAGAAAAGCGCGTTTAGAATCGATGCGATCACCGTCAGATATCAACCCTTGCGAGCATTTCAAACACATCTGCGCAAAAGCGTAGAAAATGTTCTTTTTCGAAACTCCTATCCTCCGCGCGATCCCTTATCGATCAGCGCGAGAAAAGTTGGCGGTTTCGAAGTTGTCGAACCGAGATTCCCTAAAATTTCTTATCGTTTATTCTCGAGCCCGAGTTTCCCCGTACGATAGTGATTCCCTGTATATATTTCTGGAAAGTCGGTTCTCGTCGCACAAAGGCAAAATATATCGAGTAGGTTGTCGCCTCGTAATTGCGCATCTCGAAAACCGGGTCTCTCGTAAACTTCCGTAGGAGCATAGACGTTTGCTTTATTGCCAAGGCTTCTGATATCGCGGCGGTTGGTAGCAACATCGGTAGAAAGGCAACCAGGCAGGCAGGCGGCATTATCTTCTCCCGGTGAGGGTGAGAGAGGGCGAATGCCCTCCCCATGAGATCACCATGGCAACCCCTGTACGGCCCGCCACGGCGTCATGTCCTGCGTGCTTCTATGTCCTGCTAGCATGGCGACTACTAACTTTCCAAACTTTTCTGTTGACGATAACCTACAAGTCTTCCTTCCTGTCATTTAGCCGCTTCGTCTTGCCCGCGTTTTCACGCCCGTTCGTTCGCACGGTCCCTGCGACCGGCTCGCGCTTTTCCCTCGCCGTTCCCTTTTGACACTGGTTTTCGAAGAAACGCCGCGAACCATTGTCAACGGACGCACGCCGCGCTATCTCGGTACTCCAGAAAGGATCGTTCCCCGTCAGACGTACCTCCGATTTTATTGCATCGAAACATCTATTTTGCAATTCGCCGTTCGCGTAGCTGCTTCTTCTCGTCTCGTGGAAACGTTAACCCTTTACCGTCCAAAGCGTTTTCCACCTCTTCTCGGCCGCAGTGGCCGTCCACTTAATATCTGTCCGGTTCGAAGGTACACAAGTGGAATCGACAGTTATTACGGTGGCCAGAATATGTCAGGCTGTTACCGAAAGTAGGTTACTATTTTATTACCCGAGCCTCCACTCTATCCGATGTTCGTTACGTCGTGACTTTATTTATTAGATCGACAGGACTATTCGTTTCAAGAATTTACAATACTTTCGATCGTTCCAAATTCATTGCTAAAAAATATTTAAAAAGATTTACTCGAATTTCTATCGCCATAATATAATTATATTTGCACAGAGATTTACAGATTGGTAGCGAAACGATGTGAAAGACATTGCAATGGTTTTGGTACCGTAAAAACGTTAGCCGAAAATTGATTTCCGTATCGCTTGAACAAGTTCTCGTCGTTCCCATTGTGTTTGCATAAAACGATGTTTGTCTTAAGGAGGCGCGGGCGTGTGTGCGCGCATAGATTATGAACGGGGCTACAACAAGAGCAGGAACGGACGACTGTTAAAGAAGGAAGGGAGGGTAAAGAGAGAAGTTCCCGAGCGAAGCAGAATTGCAGATTTTTCCGAGTTTGAAACTAGGCGGTGTGCTCTTCAAAGCCGGGATGCCGTTCTCACGGGATGGAGAGCAGAGAGAGAGAGAGAGAGAGAGAGAGAGAGAGAGAGAGAGAGAGGCGAGGTTTGGGGCGCCCTCCGTAAGCCTGTTAAGGAAGAGTCACGAGTTTCCTCAAAGGAGCCGCGAATATTAAAATCACATTTTAACCCCCCACCTCCCTCCCTCCCTCCCTCCGCTTCTGTTTCGACGACAAACTCCATGACCGTGCAACGAGGTTAGTTAGGATTAAGCGGGCTTCCGGTAAACTTGCTGCGCACTGCCGCTGTATACGGACACGCATCGCTGAATCGTTTGCTATCAATGAATTTTAAAGCGCCGCTAAACTCAATTGGCCCCCGCGTTCATAACAATAACTTCCTCCGACCGCGGTGTAACGGTAACGTGTTTTACTTGTTAACTTGCGCGCGCCCGGCCAATATTTTTCTCGGCCATCCATCACTCTTCGGTTTCTATTTCGCCCAACATTTTTGCAACCGAGTTTATTAACCGGATTATTAAATGGCAGAGATTTTTCAAATATTAACAGCATTTCCCTTCCATATTTTCTGAACGAGAATCGCGGAGCAACGAAAGGAATGTTCGTCTTTTCGGCAATAAAATAATCTATACGAAAAATGAGAATTTTCTTTATATCAATGAAAAGATATAAAATATCTAAAAATTTAGTTCAATATATTTATTTCTTCAGGACGTTTAGTCATTGTATATTCAGTCGATATTTAATCGAAAAACTATATTTTTCCGCAGTATTTTTGATTCCTCTCGTTGCGTCGATTTAATACTATAAAACTAAGGGCAGAAGTGGAAGACGAATTTTTACATGTTTTACGAAACTTTATAAAAGAAATTAATATTTTTAGAAGGGGTTATATTTATGTCAAAAAAAGGCGTCACTTGTGTTAACGGTGTCCCATGTCGTTCTAAACGGAGGAAATGCACCGATATCGAACTTTCGCCGAAAGTAATACGAAACAGGATGTTTTGGTGTCCATGGCGTTTCTGGCTTCGGCGAGGAACACGTGTGCTGGAGCATGCGCGACTTACGGCCGTTTTTGTCGATATTTGACAGCGGAACTTGAGAGGGTCCTAACCGTCCCCAGCGAACCCTCAGGGGGCTCCATATCTAAATGCAGACATTAATAAATCGCGGACACACTCGTACACGGCCGCGCGTACGAATCGTCAGTGTTAAGTTAGTTTATGCCGGTGGTGGTTCTGATGCGTTTATGAAAATGACTCGTGCCTTGCTCTCCGAAAGGGGACGCCTAAAGGCATCGCGACGTAATTCGACAATTCCAGCGTACCTCTGGCGCCCGGACGAAACACTCGGACACTTACATTGAAAATTATACAAAATCCGGGAATTCGAGGCCAGCCGTATTAATTCAACGCGTCCATTGACAAACTGTATCGCAAAAATAATTTTTATTCCAAACGCGAGAAGAATCGAAAAATGTTACGCAAAGATAGCTGAATATTTCACCTGAACTTAAATTCATAAAAATCATAAATATTGTGGCTGTTCTCTTGTTCAAAAGGGTACAGTGGCAAGTCATACGAGGTATAAAATAAAATCTGACAGGGCCAGCTTTGTCGTGACGATTATTTAAAGTGAAAAGCAATGCAAAGCGTTAAAGCATTTCAATGAAGTTAAATCGAATTGCGATCATTAAAAATTGAAACCATTATATCGTAACACGAAACACAGCGAACGGTCCATTTAGCCTACTAATTGATTACTCACGGATACGTCCGATAGGTCCACGCAGACACCTATTTTTGGTATATCTCTGGCAAACCTAGACGCAAAAGTTTAGCAAATATTTGCATGGTTCCCGTGGCCAACGTTAACGCTCGGCTTAGTTAGTATTAACAATGTGATGGATGGTAAATCATTAGTTGTTGTGTCGTAGGTGTAGAGCAAATCTAGTTATAGCAGCCGACCTCTCAAGCCGTCTTGTAGCTAATATGATAGACTGCCATTAGGGATATCTCGCTGTCGTGACGAGGGGACTGTGAATCGCACGAGGGGCCGGGAGGGAGGGCACAGGGGGTTAGGGAGAAGGGCTACACAACCTAAAGCCCACGACAGAGTACGTTAGCTCAGGATATGCTAGCTACTAAGACGTATTACTTACATATGAATTATGCAGGACCTTGGTATGGGTACCTGCCGAATAGCCTTACCTTAACTTCTAACGTCTTAGGACTTAGGTAAACGAAACTCTCTCTCTCTCTCTCCCTCTCTCTGCTAACAGAAATTCAGTTAAGTTATCCACTGTACGCATCGGCGAGCCCGATTTCGCCTTTTGTAAACATGAAAACCACCAATTCGGTACAAAATACATTGGAACATTCGACTTGTACCACACAACTATAACTAGACGACCAATCGATGTACTTATCTAACATAGAATTATAGATGAGACACGATAAGTCGAATTAACCTATACAGTAAATTCTCTCTAAGTGTCCCTCGGCATGTGAACAGAAATGGTTTTTGGAAAAATATATTTTAATACAATATATTTTAAAATTATTGACTTGGATTGTAAAAGTCATTATTTTCAGAATTCGAATTTTTGTAAGGCAAGAAAATATAAAATAAGATATTTAAAACCAATTGAAACGCGCCAATGTCATCGTTGATTTTAGTAGCGTTATTTCATAATTTTTCGTGCATAAAAATGACCGGTTAAAGGCTCTAAGAACATTCATAGCTCCTTGTCCGCTCACGCGTGAATTTATTCTACTTGTTCTCTCTCCGGTTCGCTCCTATTTACGTCCATATTCCGGTAAGAGGAAATTAAACAACGATACCATAAGGACAGGCAACCGGCGCTGCTCACACGTCACATTATTTTCTCAACTAGCCCGAAATGTTGACTTTTATGTGAATTAAATTAATGTTCGTTTCGTCCCTGGTTCACCTCTAAAATACTGCGTTTTGAAACGGGATACGGCCTTCTATTTGAACTTCGCGTGCGTGTTGCCACACGCAGGCGTAATCGTCGAAAGTGTTTCAAGAGCATAACAAAGCTCCGCGGTGTAAATTAAATTTTAAAACACATAATTTTCTAGGCATTTCTGGCGAGCCAACTTTCCGTCAGATGCAGATTAGCTCTGCTCTCCCTCTCTCTTCCTCGCCAGAGGTAAAGAGTAGCGCATCGATGCTTATTTATTGCTTTTTAAATTGTTCCACGATTTCAAGCAGAAGCTACTCAATAAAATCCCCGGTCCGGTAATAACACGGTTGGAAGTTAAATGAAAGCGGTTGTTGAGATTGGACCGAAGTCGAAGTTTCCGCATGAGAAGTTCTTGTGCCGTTGAAGAATCGATTAGAAAAGCCGATCTCGGCGTAACGAGTAACAGCAAATCACGAAATTGTAATTTCTATGGAAGGGTACGGGCGGGACGAATCATGGAACAGCATTCCCCGAAGCTTTATCTCGAGATAATGATTCTGCGAATTAGTGGATAACTTACACGCGATCCTTCTTAGCCGTTTCCTATCTATAATATTTCCTGCGGAGAAGATCCGAAGAGAACGAGTCAGTGGATGCTGGATGACGGCGGCGCGAAGGGGCGGGGGGGGGGGGGGAGGAGGTTCCGTGGAAGACCGGTGCAGGAGGCGTAATGGAGGCTAGTTAAACATTAAGCATCCCCTGATACCTTGCTAACCCCTTACTAACCCCAGTTAAGGTGTATGCAAGGTATACAGCTCTAGGTGGTTTCCTATACCTTACGGACCTCAGTATACATTCTTACTAATTGACGTCCTGCGCGTCTGCATTATGCACTCGCGATTACTCCCGGGCGTTTTCTTACTAAAATAATACATCCGATCGAAGGGCGCAAGGCCGTATCTTCTCGGAAAGAAAGACCAGACCGCTCCTCCGCACGGGATACGTTCTCTTGCGTGCAGCTATTTTCTTCGATTTTCGCCTCGGTTGTGCCTCAACCTGTTAGTGCCTCAGCCCTTTAGACATTTAAACTATTCGACGTTCCAACGTCAGAGATCGACTGGTTCCTCAAAATTCAAAAATTAATGAACGATCTGGGATTACGAATCGTGCTTACACGGATTCGTAAATTCTTAACGAGCTATTTGAAACTTTCACCGTTCCATCAATTGTTCTGCAGTGACAATTTTATTCCGAAATATTCCAAGATTATTATTCCATGGAAAATATTAAATATTCTTTGGATGCAATTAATGCAAAGTACCAGCCGAATAAAAGTTTTCTTTGGTCGAATGGAAAACTGTGCGGTATCGTTGCGCTGACAATTTCTTAATACGTATTCCGGGAACTGAAATTTCATAAATTAAGTTCCAATCCCTTCAGCGGTGGGATCGTGAATTCTCTCAGAGCTTAATAACAATGAGCTTAACGAAGACGTACCCAAGGGGTACCTATTACCGAGATATATTGTTAATACGACTGCTGAGTAAGGGTTTGTCGTTTAGACATGTGATTAGTACGCTATCGGACACGCCTACGACTTCTGAATTGGCGGAATTTCTTACTTAATGCTACTCCAGCGAGACTTAAGCGTGCCTCTTGGTTAGGAAAAGTCTTCTTTATTGTCTCGGGCATTTCTCCTTAATCGTCTCGCTGCTTAACTCCTGAAATTTTGGTAAAAGAATACTTTTCTTCATTTAGATAAAGACTAAAAGAGCATCTGAAAAATATTTTAACAATTATTTATATAAATCATCTCACTCGATACATTTGATGGAGGCCAAAGAATATTGTTGCACTTTTGTATAATAATTCTTCGACACGCTGCTATTAACCCCGTTTTTTAATAATTATTGCAAGCAACAAAATTAACAGAAGAAGTAATATTTATACGGAGGGGTGAAGTTGAGTTAGGCTGTACATGCGAGCGATAGTTTCGAATTCTCCAACGGAGTCTCGTCGCGCCAGTCTCCTCCTCTGCAGTGTGAAAAAAAAGGGGGAGCGTACATTGGGAGCCGAAAACATGATTAAAGATTTTCCGACGCGGGAGAAAATGGATTTCTGATACGCGTAATGCAACCCTATTTGGAACTATTACGCGTAAGTCCCCAAGTAAGCCCCTATATCCATTCGCTCCCGCTCGAAATATATTTACTAGATCAGAAGGTATTTATTTGCGACTTGCCGCCCTACCACCACGCGTCGCGAATACAAAAACGGCCGACTACAAAGCGAACGATATCCCGTAGCCTGAAATTCCACGCGCAGTTCCACAAATTCAATATCCACACAGTGGTTGACACCCTGTCAAACATAACTTGACATTTAAACGTTGGATTTGTTCGTTTCCAAATAATCATTTGTCTGAAAGAATTCTTGTTGTGTGCAATCAAAGGAAAAGTTTTGACGACAATTTTAAAAATATCGTAAATTGTTCCAGCGCATTCGTTCGACTGCACGATGGACGATATTCCGCGAATCTGCAGATCTGCCGCAAAATTATAAAAATTCGCGGTCCACTCGTAAAGTTCGAAAATTAAGCAAGCCGCGGTTTCGATCCGCGATTCGCGTGCACTTTTTTGCGCGGAAGCGGGGGGGGGGGGGGGGGGGGAGAGCACCTCTTCCGACACGTCGAGAAAAATCGCTAATTGGTAGGCAGGAAACATTAACAAACCGCTGCGTAGGAATCTATGATCGCAAGGTTTGATTAAATTCATTTTTACCCACTGTTTGCCCGGCTTTTCCTCTTTTCCTCTTTTCCTCCTCGCCCCCCTTTTCCCCTCGGTCTGTCCCTCTCGCTCTTCGCTGGGCCTTCAATATTTAGCGTTTTTCTATCGACGTCGTTTATTTTTTCTGGTTCGTTCGTTTATCCATCCCAACGTTGCGAAGTTGTATACCGTGGAACTGGAAACAGCGAACGGTGCACATTTCCCGCTACATGCCGTGTTCCTGGTTTCCCGTCTCCCCCCTCTCCACTCTCCCCTCTCCCCTTCACCCCCCGTTCCTCCGTCCAGCCCTCCTCTCTCTACGCCACCATCACATACAATCCTCTCCGCTTTCCGCTGCGCGCTGCTTCGTTTTATTTTCATTTGATCCCAGGCAATGGAAAGGTATGTTACTATCGGAAGGCAGGTTGGAAATGATTTCTCAATTGGTCGGCTTCTGTATATTTTATTCCGTGTCAATTCGTTAGCAACCGAGCAAAGGCCAATCTGGCCGGAATCAATCGATCTGTCGGACGAATTCATCCATAAAACGCTTTAATTACCACGCGTTTCGCCGGGGCGCCCTCCCGCTCGCCCTGCCAGCCGCGCAGCGACAATCTCTCGCGTACAAACGCATTCGAGATTCGCCTAAACGATTCAGCCGACGATCTTGATCTTCTCTTTATCTCGTAATTTATACGATTTGTTCGGACTTGGACGAATTCGGGTGGCCAGCATCTCGAATTAATTCGGTCGAGTCCATTATTAATTTTGCGTTTCGAATTTCTTGCGATATAAAAATTATAATTCAATGATAAGAAAATGACTGCAACTCGAGATATAAAGAACGAATAAACGGTTCGAGGGAATTAGTTTTGCGACAACGCCTAAGTGAAGCGTGTCAATCCTGGTTGCGCGTGTCGAACGACCTTTAACTTGATCGGATGTTTCAGCGATGTAAAATGCACCCGGCAGCTGTTTCGCGCGACGATCCGAAATAGGTTCTCTATCGTGAAAAGTGGTGGAAGCTCGCGGAAGGCATCGCCGAAGGAGAAAAATCTAATAGATGATCGAAATCGAGTTTGAGCTCCTGTAAGAAACTAGCCATTCCACCCTTCTCGCTCGTGTTCGCGTTACTACATTGTCGACACTGACGCCCCATCAAGTCCGGAATGAAATCCGGTTCGCATTTGAATCAGTAGGTAACGCAATCCATTAGGCCCTAACAGCCAATACTCGCCGGATAGAGCGAAAGAGGCGATCGCCGAGTGGAGACACGAGCGAAGAAAGTTAAATACGAACCACGGCTGGCGGCACCTTTCTCGTGCTTTAGCTGTTACGTTACATCTTTTGAAAGATACATTTCTGCTTTCGTCATTGACAAGATCCTTTTGTTCAAAACGAAATCAGAAACATTCCTAAATCAGTCTACGCTTAATAAATGTTAAAAATTTAAATTAATAAATGCAAATACAAAGTCGAAGGAACAATAAATACCGTAGTGAAATATATAGAAAGATTGTAAAGGGTTGAAAATCGCCGAATTAGAAAGAATCGCAGAGACGTCGGTTTTTCAAAGTCCCTCCGGCCATGTGAAAAAAAAGCGTGCATTAGATGACGCGTCGACGCCATTTTCAAAGTAACGAAGCCGCGTCGATGAGGTCGGTATCTTCGAAAGCCCTGGATGCCGTCGTCGTTCTCCTCGCCCGAGGCGCGATAAAGACATCGTGTTTAGAGCGAGATTCACAGCACGGATAAGCCGAAGTACAATGCTTTGAATACCCATCCAGCATCCCGATAGGATCTTAACGTCCTCTAAGAGTAAACGAAATTAAATTCGCTCGGCACTCTAAGGGCGGCCAACTGCAGCCGTTAACACGAACCACCTAGAGTCCTCGGAAACGGATAGATATACGAAAAGTATGTAGCAGGAGATCGATACGTTTCTTTCCCTTTCTCTTTCTGTGTATCCACCCTCCGCCTCCTCCACCTACGCTTCCTTCCCTCTTTATATCTCGCTGGCGTTCCCTTCCGGACTCTCTGCACGAACAAGGGGATCCGGGGATCGGTTTTCATTTTTCCCTTTCACTTTTCCGAACTGTATGGATCCCGTGCCAAACATCCGACTCACAATCAGTTGACAATTTGTATGGGCTCGGGCCGGCTCACGGTAACAGCATCGTTTAGATAGTTCGGACCGCGTGAAATCTACGGTAATGTGCGCGTTACACGATGCTATCTGCGGCAGGCTGTTTCACTCCGCGTATATGTTACAAGCCGGTTCTTTATAATTCCATGCTAATTGGGAGTTTTCGTTTCTTTGGAAATACACTCCGAATCGAGCTATCGCGTTGGTGCATACCAGACGTTGGATTACTAATACACGTAAATGCTTCTCCTAAAAGAAAAATCAGAAGCCTGTGATTTGGCCTCGTTCGATACCAGCATCGAGCCTCATTTTCTTCGCGTGCACGATTGCCAAACGAAGATATACAGTTCTCGTATTTTATCCTTTTCGTCCGCGAACCTGATAGTCCACTTGATAGCGCTTAATTTCTAAAAGCGCACGCACGCGTAAGCCGTAAGGAAAGCGAACGCGTAAAGCATCGCGAACGGCTCGTTTATCGCAAGATCAAATTTGATTCGGCGCAGGATAAGTAGCTCCAGGATCAGAATTACTTTGGACGATTACGCGTGCTTCAAACGCGGTTTAACGGCCTTGTGATTCTTCGGCGGTGCGCGTTATTTATATTGTCAATGGCGCTGCAGCGACCCTTGATGCTTTATGACGAATAAAAAAGGCAGCGACGGATAGGCCGATGAGACGGGGCGCGAGATAAATCAGCGCAATGATGGGAGACCATAGTCGGCGTGCGCGTAAACGCAGCGTCTAAACGATTTCGTTCCTGTGACCGACCATAAAATTAAGGGAACCGACGTCAACCGCCATCTAGTACAGCGGGGACGAAATAGATCCAATGGAAATGCTTTTTCGTGGAAAAATAATAATTTATTTGTTATTAATTGAAAGTATTAGATATTTACTTGAATTTGATATTTTCTATTTTACCTAATAAATTACAATTGTTGAAGAAGAAGCACTCGCGTCGGATCAATTTTGGTGTCCACTGTGCGCGTCTCTGCTTCCGGTAGCACGGCTTCGAAGCAAAAAAACGCGAGAGATGCGACAAAGCCAAAGATAAAGATAAAGACAAAGACGAGGACGAGGACGACGCGGCCGAAGGAAAATATCGAAACGAACGGGAGGCAGGAAAAAGAAACAGACGAAGTCCCTCTTACAATTTCGCCGGGGCCATTCGCGCAAACGTGAAAGGAAAAAACCGGGCGTTGCTAGCAGAAGGTATGCGTTTGATTTTTCGATGGAGTCCCGGATCGTATGGACGCACTCCGCTGGGGGATGACAATGGCGTCCCGTGGGAGGACTGGCCTACCAGCCACCCAGAAAACTACCCCTTCGTCCCCTAAACCTCTTCATCGTCTCGGTCCTCCTAATTGTTTCCTACGCGGTTTCTCCGTTCTCTAGATCCATCTCCGATCCATCCATAGAGATTATTCGCGTTTCGCTTCACTCGTGCCTCTTTCTTCCTGCCATTCTGCACCATCGACGCGAACACCCTTGAAATTTTTCTCCAATTCAATATCCCCCGATGTTCTACATAATTCATCGAGTCCGTCAGTCTATTAACCGTAACCCTTTCTCTTGCGCCGATCATTTATTATTCGTACATCTGTTTTCCTCGAGAAATTATATCTATCTCTTTTTTAAGAAACATATCATCGCGTGGCATAGAGTTCGACGCAACAATGAAATGGAAAGCAAACGTATCGTTCGATTGCTCTAAAATAAGATCGTAGAAGCAAAGCAAACGAAACGATGGAATATGGAAAATCGAGTGATCTCCTTTGTACTGTATTATTGGCTATCGAGGTAATAATTAAGCACAATAACACACGTTGCAGATTTCCAGTTAATATTTGGTCGAGCCCCGTATTACTGGCGATAGATCGTATTTCATTCAATACACAGGCCATGCAATAATAATGTAGTTACTGAAAGCTTCATTCCATATTCGAATTCAATGACAAACATATCCTCCAACTACTTCAATATTTTCCGATGTGTTTATTAAATCTATAAAGTTTCTTCCTTTTCGCGGAAAAACGATCGAACGCGCGAAATCCGAACGAATGCGGCGATGCCTATTTTTTGAAACCGAAGTAATTTTTCAAGCCGGCTGAGTTCGAATCGACGCCTTTGTCCCGTGTTATATGCCAGCAAGTGTTCGGTAAAATTAGAGTGGCACCGTTCTAATCCATTATCCGGCCGGCGAATGTTTTTCGAAGAATATGGTATTTGACATTTTGGTAAACGGACACGGCAGACACGGCAGTGGGTGCAGCATATAGCGGGCGCGCTCGGTCCTAAAGGTCGAAGAACACGTGGTCGAGGGTTTAATCTAGAGAAATGCTGAATAATAGAGGCGAGTAGAAGAGGGCTCGCGATTGGCTTATGCAATATTCAGACTTAGTTTCCGGCCAAGTTCGCGTTCTAATTAAGTTCTCGACGTTGAAAAGCGTTAAGCACCTTGTCAACTGTTTAACTGCAATCCTCCCCTGCTTTCAGATTCTTCCTTAAGTTCTTTCTCAAGTGCAACCAGAACTGCCTTAAGAATGCCGGCAACCCACGCGATATGAGGCGCTTCCAGGTGAGTTAACCCTTCAATATTTTACGAGATACGCTCTTTGCAAGAAATCTTGCGTTTATCTAAGGCTTGTGTTTATGTAAATAAGCGATCTATCGAGACTGCACATTTAGGTGCATCGCATCTAGAAGAAATCATTATTTCTTGAGACGAGAACCAAAGTGTATCACTATCAGAATACCGACTTTAAAGATATTTACATAAATTTTGTAACTTACAAAATTTGTTAACTCGTTCCGGCTTAATTTAGTTGGACGATCTTAAAAAAAAGAGACAAATGATTACTTGTCCAACATCTAAAATTTTCGCTTCTCTGTGTTAAACTGTGGGACAGGGTATTTTAATGAAGGACTCTTAAATAGATTTTAATAACTGTATTCTGCGGTCAATGTATTACAAAAGTATGGGTTTTTTGTGTTAGGACGGTCGATGTCCTGAAGTATTGATATAATCGGTTTATCGACCTTTATGAAAGCGATTTAGAGTTATTTCTAACACTCTGCCGCAAATATTCAACCGATCGTATACTTGACCCCTAATATTTGAGATTTTGCGGCTTCGATGCGTTTGGTTAGCGGTGTTGCCGAAATCGTGGGAAAATTTTCGGAAAACGGATACCGCGGCACAAAATTCGGTTATCATTCGAGTCACGACTCGCGAAATTATAGGAGAAGACGGGGGCCGTGGGTGAGACGGGAACGCCGAAAGTCCCCAGGAATTGCGTGCGGAGACGGGGCGAGGTGCGCGGGGCTAGGGGCGAGGGGCGAGGGGCGCGGGCGCGTCGTATCGGCCGTGTAGCGCGTCTGAGAATGCGTACCCCTCCCACTCGGAGGCATTCTTTTTTAATTTCCAAAAGGAAAAGAAGTTCGTCGAGGAAACGAGCAATTTCTCGATGGTGGTCGGCTATCGTCGAAAGTTGAGATCCCCATCCAAGAGACGTAATCCAAGGGGTTGGCAATTAGCTCAGCGCGGCATCAACCGACCCACCCCTATATCCGTTCACCCTTCCACCCCATCTCCGTATTACGGTTTCTCCTACTCACCGACAGCCATATCTCGCCACTCCGGCCATGTCCGGACGAAAAGATAGAATTAAAAAATAAATTACCGAAAACTTTGTCTTCGTCCTTTCTCTCTCTCTCTCTCTCTCTTTCTTTCATTTCCTTTTTTTCGTCACGCGATATCTACTTTGTCTTCGTCTTCGAACCGAAAATTAATCCAAAACTGTCGAATCCAAAGATTTGTTTAAATAATGAACTGTGAGGGGGCACAATTGAATATCTAATTATAAATAAGTTTACACGGCCGAGTATACAGTTAGGTACCGCGTGCCTTGGAAGCTAAATATCAATGTAATTAAATAATATTAAAATATCTATAAAATAGTCTATGTAATCTATATAATCTATATAAATATAAATTGTAAATTGAATTGTCCTCGAAGATTTATCGTCATGCCCCGTCAGCTAATCACACGAGCCCGCGAACGAGCAACGCAGCCTGATTCGCGGGATCGCGTTATGCGATATATTCGCCATGTATTTCGTGACTCTCGTGGACCCCCCCCCTATTTGCACGTGTGATAGATACAATCATACAAATGTATGAATATAATCTCATTAAGGCTGAATCTTGGAATACAGCCACATTGTACGTTCGGAACGTCACGGCGGAAAATGTTTGTATCCTATTTAAATATTTCAGAACGATGATTGCATGCCTGATTATAAATGATCGCGGGACAAACGGCGCCGCGGATTGAACGCGTCGCGCTTTCTCTTTTTGCTCGCTGGGGGTGGAGTGGGGAGAGGGGGACACGCGTACCATTTCTGTTTGATAGCGCCGCCCCGGCGAAATCGTTGTAAAACTTTCGGCAAATTGAAACAAGCCGTGTATTTAACCCGAAGTTTTTCGGGCGCAAACAAGGGGACGATGATTTTCGGGTGAAAGTAGAAAGAACGTTTATAAAATCGGCCGGGGAGGTTGGTAAACGCCCGAAGTTTTGTCCTTTCGCGACTCCGCCAACTTTCTTGGCTAGTTGGCCGTATTACCTAGCGCGTAACGTAGTGCGAACTTGCAAGCTTGAGTAAAACCTGACGGTCCTTCGCCGCCGGTGGAATTTTCGAGGCGGCTAAACCTCGGCCGCTAAAATTTTAATTCGAAACTCCGAGTAATAAGCAATTCCTAAACAAATTCCGAGCCGTGATAACAACTTCATTTTGGTTCCCCTTTACCTAGCCGGGCGAACGCGAAACCCCGTCTCTGCGACAAAATCCGAGAACAGCGTTGCGAACTTTTATCAAAATTAATCGGGCAACGGAGCCCACGATTTCGTCCGACAAATTGCGTTTTATCGATCGTTTCGCACTACGAAGAAATACCTCTTGCGTTAACCTATTATTTTTTACCGACCTGGAAAACGCATCCCAAAGTATAAAATTGAATCGCCATGCATCTAACCAAAGTCAAAAGCTTATTAGAATCTATATAAAGACAATCGGTGTCCAATAGGTGTCCTAAATGAAATTACTGGCACGGTGGGATCGTATTATTGCAAACCGGACCGATAACACTGTCTCGGACAGTTCGGCGGCATTTTTTACCGAAATCTAATGCAGGCGAATTTCAACCTTCTGTAACAGGTGGTCATTTCCACGCAAGTAGGAGTAGAGGGACCGCTACTGGCAGTCTCGGACAACATGTTCGTCCACAACAACAGCAAACATGGGCGCAGGGCGAAACGATTGGATCCCAGCGATCCCGGCGAGTACAACAGTGAGTACCAAAAAAAATTCTGAACACACGCGCGCGCGCGCGAGCGCCACCCTTTGCCCGCGTATAATCGAGGCACCCGCGACTTTGAGTCTCGCAAAAAATTGATGTATATAGTGACAAACGCGGGATTTTCCATTAAATCGCACCGTGTGGGATTTCGCGGGGAAATCGACTACGAGTAGTAATACGCGGTTCGGGTCTCGCTGTAACGCGAGATAATGGAGTATTAAACGATGCTTTTACTGCGGCTCAACAACAACTTTAATATTCATAATCTATTCATTTGGACGCCGCTATGAATATCTTATTCCCGATTTAATTCGTAACGAGACGATCATTTCGCAACCGCAATGGATGGATGATACGTACTTGCGGAAACGAAATGGAAGTTGTCGACGGGGGTTCCGAAGTCGCTGTTGCAAAATATACGGATTTATTGTAGCGTTGGGTACTTGGAAATTAATACAATCGACGCGTAGACTGTAGATTTGAAAATTCATTTTGATACCGAACTGATTTTGCAAGAAGATGTATAAATTACAAAATAAATTTAAAAAATAAGAAATTATTATTTCATTTCACCGTGTTTTCACCGTAAACTGATAAATGTTCGCTTCGAGAGTCGACTAAATCGAAAGTGAGATTAAAGAACATAAGACAGTATAAGACGGAATATAACAATTCCAGCGCGCAACGCACGATAAGATGGCGCGTTCGATTCGAACATTACACACCTCGTCTCGTATTAAACACTTCCCGCCAGCAATAAGAAAAAATTGTTGTCTCATCGTAATGGAATTGTTGGAATCCTCGAACGAGGGACGAGGGACGAGTAGGGGGTGTCGAGGGGCGACGGAGAAAGAGAAGACGGGGAGGAGGGGGGCGCGGGTAGAGGAAACGCGGGGTTGGTTTCTTCGAGATCGGTATAACGACTCGAGAGCCATAGTGGAGGGTAGAATCGTAAGAGGACGAGACAGGGCGTGCTCGGAGGATAGGATATAAGGAGTCATAGGGCAATTCAGCAAAGTTTGGCGTCGACCGCGCATACAAACGGCTGATATCGTGCGGCCACCCCTCAACTACGCGCTCCTCTCTTTCCCCGGTGTTCCTCCTCTTTCTCCGTCCTTTCTTTCTTTCTGCGCAAAGGCAAGATGTAAATCAATGGGATGCGGGCAAACGGGGGTTCCGCCACGTTCTCTCTGTGCTTTCTTCTTTCACTATTATTCCCTTCGTCCCTATGTAGTCGAGCTTCTCTCTCCGCAGGTTCGAACCTTTCGTTCCACCTCTTCGCGTCCCTATTTTATCTCGTCGACCGAAAACGAAGAACAAAACGAAAAGAACGATCTCGCCAATCGGACATCCCCCGCTTTATTCCAGGCGCTAATGCGTCTCGTTGCTAAATTCTAGTTTCGCGTCTTCCCCGAATCCGTCCTAACCTTACAGAGACGCGTATTTTCTATAGCTCGGATATTTTTATAAAAATACAGAGACCTGTCTGGACGCCTCTTAATTGTAAAAAAGCGAGGAAGAAAGGAATAGGTGCACAGGGTGTACAGCAATAGCTATCGGTAGTTCGCGAGATACTTTAATGTAGACAAAAATGGATATGATTAATTTTAACAGTCAAAGATGGAAATCAACGCCTCCACGTTTTAATACAAATCGCAATAATACAAGAACAAAGATAAATAATTTTCAAAAAGAATCTAGCCTAACGCGAATAGGTTGTTCACGGTGTGTCCGTTCACCGATGTAATCCAATCCGCGTAAATAGGATATTTTCAAACGGCTGCTCTTACTTCGACGGACCAGGCTGTACATAAATCATTCCGTCCGCGATACGGAATTGAAAATTTCTATAAGTCGGCCGAGTGAAAGCAGTTCGGTCGTGAAAGATGATTTTAATGAGCGCGGTGGAGGAGAAAGCAACTTTTTCTAAAGAAGTTCCCGGGTATTTACCGGGGTGAACGAAGTTACGTCGCGATCCCGCAGTGATCAGAGAGAATCGGACCGAACATGTTCGAGTACAACGGCTCCTCGACTTCGACGACGGTTTGGTGGTAAAAGAGGAGTTCGGGAGTAGAGAGTAGCACCCCTTACCGCTCAGTAATGGCACGGGGGATTTTATTTATTCCGGGTTGGTACGCTTGTTCCGGCCTCCTCTACTGAATCCCTCTTTCAACCCTCCTCCACCTCCTCCTCCTCCTCCTCCTTCTCCTCCTTCTCCACCTCCTGCTCTTCCTCCTCCACCTACTCCTCCTTCCACTCCACCTCTTCCTACATTTCCGCCCCATACCATTTCGCTCGACAATTCTCTACCGGAGTGGTTGCCAACGTGGCCGCCTCTGTTTAACGACTTTCTTGTACATTGAACGCAATAAATACCTCTGTCCCATCGAAGAATCCTCATTTACACTCGGATCGCTACCCTTTAGCGCTACACCCCCATTCTTACGTCCCTTCTATCCCCGGCGAAACAAGCGACGAATAAAATCTTATTAAGCAATATTAACGTCGAATCGTTTCGAGAAGCGAGCTGGTCGAGAACAAAAGCATTTCAATCGAAGAAAATTTGCGTTCACAAAATTTACATTTTGCGGAACTTCTTGCTAGGATCGCGTCAAATTAAAATGGTCGGTATTTCCACAGGCGTTTCTAAATGCGGCGCGTGTTTCGAGCAAATATCAAAAAGGAGCTTCAAGACCGAGTTGTTTTTTATTTCATAAAAATGAATTTTCATGGACTCTTGAAAAATACCGTTTCGCACGTTTCAAGCGTTTACCAAAGATTATGATATTCAATTTAATTCTAAAGAACTACGATAATGTCATCGGTAGAAATGTTCACGAAATCCAAAATCAAGCAATTAGATTCGATGTTTTATTCCACCGCGAGGACATCCATCTTTGAGTGGAATCGTTTGGACAGGTTGGTTGAGAGCCAGTTTTTCTGACTACGTTAAAGGGTGGGTGTCTTTTAAGCTTTTGGGATTTAATAGGCGAACAGCGCGCAAGCAATCGAAGGTGGAAGCTGTTTGAGCATCACTGGGAGCAATATACCATGATGTCAGCCACTCTGCCGTGGCTCCGTTCTAGCAGGGTCGGTGCCGGGGGTGGCTTGGCTTCGCCGGGGTACAAAATGATATCATTGGGTTATAAATTCCAAGCAGAGACACCAACGGCCCGATCGCCCCCCTTCCTTCTTGTTACAACTCTTCTCCGGCCACTCCGACCCTCATTCTCTTCCTCTCTTTCTCTCTCTCTCTCTCTCGCTCTCTCTCTCTCTTTCTCTCTTTCTGCAAGGTTGACGTCTTTCTCCTTCAGATTCTCCGTCGTTCTCTCTCTACCGGCCGCTCTCTCATCCTCGCGGCTTGAACTTGCTCGCCACGAGAAATATATACCCACCACTCACCCTCGACCAAATAAACAGAATATTCAGATAATTTTCCGTATCCCACCCCCTAACTAACCGTCTCGGCTCGGTGAGAGGAATCGCGTAATTTCTCGACTTATTCTTTTTTACCAACGCGCGAGACGAGTGTTATTGTTTCTCCGATTTCCTACGCCGGTCACGGCCCACGGAATCTTTGCCGGAGTTTTTCGGCCGTTTAACGCGGACCGCGAGGCTGGACCGACTATAGGTAACGCTGAGCTTTCTGACCAGGTTCTAGAATTTTGCTGGATTATTTTTTTAATATTTAGAAATAATCTGGAAACATTCTAGGAATTTGTTTTCGCAAAAACTTGTTACTGCGAATTTCTGAGGAATTCATGAAAACTGGGGGTTGTACTTTTCGATAATCTAGCAGCTAACCTACTTTAGCGATGCCTAACGAACACTTTTGTACAATCAGGTCTCTATACTCCGGTTCCCCTGCAAACGCCCTGCATAAAGGCAATATCGCCGAACGAAGGCTGGACGACCGGAGGATCGACAGTGATAATCATAGGTGACAATTTCTTCGATGGACTTCAAGTGGTGTTCGGATCGATGTTGGTCTGGAGCGAGGTACTTAATTTATCTTCGTACCTTATCGTGATTTATCTACAAATTCGATAAATCGATTATTTTATTAACAGTTACAGCGAACAAATTGTTTATTCGAATTCTTCGCTTTCAGCTGATCACACCGAACGCGATCAGGGTTCAGACACCGCCGAGGCAGATACCGGGCGTTGTCGAGGTCACATTATCGTATAAGACTAAACAATTTTGCAAGGGGGCGCCAGGGAGATTTGTCTATGTTTGTGAGTATAACATCTTTTTAGGTTCAACAATTAAACAATTAGTTAAACAATTAAAAGTTTCTTCAGAATCTGCACAATTGCAGCCAATAAATTAACCAATTCTACGACGAGTATAGTCGTGAAAAAACTGATAAAAAAGGATATAAACTTTGAAGTTTTTTATGATAACGATTGACTGTAGAAAAAAAAGGATTATGTTGGCCAACCGATTAATCCACGGTCCGAAAAATATTCAAGATCGAATGTTGTGGTTCTCCGAGATCCCATTGAAGCAGCGCCGGTGTTTTCGCTAATCTTTCAGCATTGAACGAGCCGACGATCGACTATGGCTTCCAAAGGTTACAAAAGCTGATTCCCCGACACCCCGGCGACCCCGAGAAATTACCGAAGGAGATTATACTGAAGAGGGCGGCGGACCTCGCGGAAGCGTTGTACAGTATGCCCAGGAGTGGAAACGCGGGAATTACAGGTGCTCCCAGGAGTCCCGGATCGGGCCACCCGCCCGCGCCGCCCACATCCAGTTCGGCGACGGCGTTCAACTCGTATACAGGGCAACTGGCAGTGACAGTGCAAGAAAACGGTAGTGCGGCGAAATGGACGGACGGTAAATATTCAAAGTTATTTCGTGTTCCACAGAAAATGGTAACCATGATGTCACACGATCAAGTACCGTCCTACACACCATTGTTTCCCAAAGTTAGCGACGAGAAGATTTCTACGGCGTGCTTTCCATTTGTTTCATTTATTTCTGACGTAAATGTTCGCTTTAAACAGAATCTAAAGCTCGTTGCTGTTTCAATTCACCGTGCTACAATTTCAACGCTTTGCATACACAGCATTATTTTTCGATTCCATCGGAAACTCCGACTGTAAGAGATCTTCCGAGAAAAAAGTATTTAACAAAGGATTTCTTTTTTCCGATTTCTTTTTGGAATTTCCAAAATCTTAAGTTCGCGCATTAATTCGCGATACATAAGAGTAGCATAATAAAATTAGTCATCAGAGATGCCAGTACCGAATGGATTTTGACCACATTTCCGTTGGTTAGGACATGGGTGAGAGAAAGTTTGTTGGTGAAAAGGGACGAGGCCGAAAATCACATGTCCGGTTATAAGGGTTAGGCAACAAGTTGCGCACAGAATGATGATATACTGACGGGTTCGTCTGACGGGCAGGTTTCTATTTTTAGACGGTAGTTCCGTGACGACAGGAGCCAATGCTGGAGGCGGAGGCGGCGGAGGTGGCGGTGGCAGCGTCGGTGGCAGTGTCGGCGGAAACGTCGACGCCTATAGGCAAAGCAGTAGCGCGAGTCCACGCGGGGTTGTAACTGGCGGCGGTTATTGCGGAAGTTCGGCCAGCACACCCCACAGTCACAGCACCAATGGAAGTTACTCGGTCGCCAATCCCTACGCGGGTAGCCCAACCCTTTACACTTCGCGTAAGTCATTTCTCAGTACCCTCAGCGACCTCGAAAACATTCTTGCCGATTCAATCATCTCATCGCTTCGACGTTTACCAAAATCTGTGTCTTGCATCGAACTGTCACGGAATGTTCCTAGCTGTTCACCCTCGGCATCGTGACAAGGAGATATCATTTTGCGACACTCTGTGCACGGTTGTTCGAAACCATCGAAATATCAATTACTATATATGCACCAACCAGAAACATTATTAGGGATATAATAAAAGGATCATGATGCCGAGGGTTGAAACGGTTCGGTAAATCGAATACTCTTGTATTCGATGATATGAAAGACCGAGATCCACTTTGACTACGGAATCTGGCCATTCGCGTCGTCGAAAACTTTGAAAACAGTTCGATTTGGGCAGAGTTTGGTCGTCGTCTGATTTCCGAGCGCATGCGTGTATCTACATGTACGTAGACGTGTACACCGAGTCCTTAACACGCAAAACAGCCAACAGCTTCCCCATGTTTTTTGTCGGTACCACACGTCCGAGTGCACGCACGTTTATGAGTTTTCCTTATGTGAAATTTTCGTTTTTAGCGCACGAACAGTATGGCATTTTCTATACGTCCGGGGACGGGAGTGCGTTCGCCCCCGTAGTACGACCACCGACTACCTCAGTCCCACCGCACTGGTCCACACAGCACCACCTCGCCACAGCCGCCCAGTAACCGCTAACCGTCCACCATCACAACCACCATCATCACCACCACAACCACCCCATGCACTGCGATTAAAGAATTATGAGAAACATTCACAAGAGACGAGATTCGAGAATGTATGTACACACGTTCATTTACAAACCGTTGATAACACCCCTGTTTACTGTGCCGCCCTCGATTACATTCGGTTGCATTTGCCTTTCTTCCCATCTCTCAATATCTCAATTTTTCTTTGTCAAATCATCCGACTCCGTATCTTTCTGCATTCGGCCACACTTTCGAGAATGCTAGAAAACTCTGCCGCTGTTTTTCCATAAGAAACCCTTTTTAGCCAATCAAAGAAATTCCATTTCTTTTTTCGCAATATTGCATAAAGATTTCTAGACTGTTGATTATTTTTAAACACGTTGCGTGAGCATACCTTGAGAATTTTTGCTTAATTTCTAGAAACTTGTAATGTATTTTTAATTTGTAAAATATTTTTGCAATCGAAAATTTATCGTAACATTCGTTAAACGTGGATTGACTAGACTGCGAGAGTCTTGCAATATCAAATCGATCATTCGTAGCAGCCTTTAACGCGACGGTTGTCTTTTGTCGAGATAAATAATCTAGCGTTCGATAGATCGTCTATGATCCGTTTGAAAAGGCGCTATAGTGACGAATGTTATTATCCCGTTTATTGCCATTGATAGTTGAGAGAGCCACTTAGCCGACGAGATCGTTAGAGTGGCAATTTTGTCGGCACGTGTCTCAACGACGGTCTGAAATACTGCTCGTTCTTCGTGTTGTAATGTGCACCGACCTTCGATCCGACACTGCGCGCAGTTCATTCAAGTCTCCGCAGTGTGCAAGGTGACTCACGCGAACCGCGGCGAATCAATCAATTAGCAGATAATGCGAGCATCGCGTCAATTTTCTAAAGTGATTTTACGACAGGAGACCAGATTCTGTCGCGATGAAATTAGTCGTCAAAGTTTAGAGAACGTTTCAAAAATGTTTCAACCGTGAAGAACTCGTTTTAGAGATATTACATTAATTCAATCCGTTGAAACGAATTGTTATCGAATCGTATGCAAACATAGCATGGCCGTCAATCTTGTTTCATGGCGTTCTCTTTCGTTTATTTTTCATCCGACGTCATGGCGAATTATACTAACGTATAACCGACAGTGGGTATGTTGCAGGACTAGGAGACGTTGTCGGTTCACCGTTCAACATGAATCCATTTATGTTGCCCACCTGCAGCCAAGGATACTCGAACACCGCCAGTCCGTTGCTCTCGTCTAGTAACAAATAGTGTTACGAGATGTAAGCTCCAACGAGAACATCCGAACGTCTCCAACATCACGAAAGCGAGATTCACTGACGCCGAATGTTTCAGCGAATTCTAACGTTCCCTTAATCATTGTACTTGTAGTTGACAATATCGCTTTCTTGAATCGGAGCCGAGCCTCTTCGGGTTCTACGTTTCACCCCGAATACGACCGTCGTACAACCAACGCCACGGGGGTAGAAAGAACGCGATCGTTCTCGTCGGAGCTTGAGAATCGTGTGTTTGAAAGTTAATATCGAAACCAGTGCAAAAATCGATAACGTTTTATGATCAACGATCGAATAAGTTAAGGAATGATACATATCGAAAAAACACTCGTTTGTTCTTTTTTTTTTCGCATCTTTGTCGACATAGTCGCTCGGATGGTAACAATATTTATACAAAAGTAAAACCAAATAAATTAGATCAGTTGTATTCGAGTGCGATGAGCAATCTATCGATCGTTGTCGAATTCTCAATGTTACGTAACAGAAAGCTGTTGTAAAAAGATTTAACCCTCAGACAAAAACTTTGTTTCGTTAAGAACGCGACTACGCACACACTTTCTGCTGTTCGAATCACGATAATTGATCGGCGGATCTTTATGCGAGATTACGAATTTCCTTTCCCCGCGTCGCACTGCAAAAGACATTTGTTTCGTCTCTCGATTATTTGAATGCATTGAAAACGATGTTATGATGTTTATAAATGTTATGAGTCTCTTTGTCTCTCTTTCTCTTTGGACACGTTGCGTACACCTGTTCTTGTCGCGAATGCGTAAAATCCGCGGTCCAGTGGCCAAAGTCTCTACCGTGTAAGATCATTTTCTTGGATTGTTTCGGTCTACCAGGCCGAACGACTATAGTCGTCTCGTAATACCGACACACGTAGCTGTATCAAACGCGAAGAGAGCCCTTCGACGGATGAGCTCGAACGCGTGTCCGGCATCTTCGTCCTCTTTTGCGGCGCGTTACGCGACGAAAACTTGCGACAGAATATTTTTGAAAGCGTTTTCCATATCGATTTTGTAGCAAGGTGGTTAAAGAAACTTCACGTAAGAGATCGAGCACGTTCGGTAAACGGGAGCAGTATACGTGCGAGCAGAAGATAGAGTTCACTCAGGGTGTCGAGGAATTTTCTAATGAATCCGAGCAGAAAACTGTCGAGGGTCGCGAGGAACAACACGGACACCCGCTAGACGGACATATCGCTTATCACTGAATAACAGACATCATAGTTTTTAGAGAGCATTTTCGACTTTGAAATTTTAACTTCCTACCCGTACGTTTTAAGAAGACTAACCAATATCAGCTAGGTAGAACGTATCGTCTAACGTGTAATTTGTAAATTTTCTTGTAAATATTGTTGCGATGTACAAAAAAAAAGAAGAAGAAGAAGAAGAAGAAAGACGACAGAATTATTTCTAGGAGCCCAACGAAACGATATTAAACGGGATTGTAGGACGAAGAATTATTATATATAGGTGTACATAATCGTAGAGCAACCGTAGCTTAACTCCGTATAATTGTACGATCGTATGGCGGCGATCCAACCTTTTAACGTGCAGACTATACGCGCGTATAGTCGGTGGAACACGGGTTATTAGTACATTCGACGAAAATTCTATCAAGCGTACAACAAAGTATGTACCCTCTCCTATTTTCGATTGTTTCACCGAAACGAACACGTCTCCAGCGTAAAACCACGTTCGCCGAGTTCGTTCCGACAAAAATTCCACCGATTTTACGTTCTCCGGTGATTTTCACGCGACTAATTACGCGATCGCGCCTGATTTTCTCCAACGAGAACGCGAAACGCGAATCGTTTTCGAATGGCGGGGGCCGCACGTTTAAACGGCGGATTGCGCGCGACAACACTGTAAAAAGAAAACCGTATACAGTATATATATAGTTGATTTGAATCACATTCGACGAGCCGGCCCAAAACGAATCTCACACCGAACGAATCTCACGAAAGTATACGAAGCATATATCGGAACTTGAAATCCATAATTAGTCCAGAGTTTTCCAGTGGATTACGAGCGTAGATCGTATCGTTTATCGGAACGAGTGTCGTTAAAAATTGATTATTGTAAACAGTTCCTTTTTGCATATCGACTTGGCGAGCACCCCCGCTCTCACGCGGATGGGTGCACTCTTTGTCCAAGAGCCGCCGCGCTCTGTGATCTTGTGATGTTGATTGTAATATTGATTGTCACTTTCGTTCGATCATGTCATATTTTACATGACGCGTCGTTGGCGTACGCAGGCGGACGCGCACGGGCGCGCGCGCGCACGCGCGTACAGACACTCGTCGGTGTATATTAAAATAAATTCAACTTACATTTTTGAGAATTAAGAACGAACCTTTGTGATTCTTTTGTCCAATCCCATCGTCAACTTCATCCGATCGCGCACCTGCTACAAAAAGGTAGGTACCAAATGTATACCTGATTTCCATCGAATCTGTTGTCGATTATCTTAAACGATTTTCTATCTAATTCGAACACCTATGGCTGTATCCGAACATACAAGTAACTCGAATTGTTACCATAAATGATTATACGACATATTAATTATACAAAATTATACGTACAAACTAATTTGAACTATATGTATACCGTTTGAAATAATATTTCGACTAATGCCGGTGCCGATTGCAATTATTAAAATTATTCGTACAGATTTCTAAAAAATTATTGCTAAGACTGTATCATACATAGCGAAGTATAATAATAGATCTCGATTATATTCCGCGTCGATCTAAAAATGATTACGACCACCTTCTGCTGCAGCCCGTGGTCTCTCCCAGGAGAGACCGCATAGTGGGATCAACAAATAGCGAAAGAGGATCTCGAGAGCCAATCCCGGGCGATTAGTTCACATGGTGTCCTATTACCTTCAGCCGCCAAACGGTAGCGCATACGATGCGCGTTATTGTAAGGCCTGTTTGTGTTATTAGATTTCGATTGGCCGGCACGTGGCACGCGGCACGACCGACACGTGCTTCATAGAAAAACGTTACAACGCGGGAACAATGGAAAACCATTTTTCTTGCGATACAGATTCCCTCTGCCCGGCTCCTGCGAAAACATTCTACATCATCACTGATTTGTCATCCGGCTATTATTTTATGGAACGCGCGGTCGCGCTGGAACATGCGGCAGCTAATTAATCGAATTGATTTTTTTTTTCTCGTCAAACAACACGTAATTGCCGATCATTGTTCTCGAACGATCCAGATTGTTTTCGTACCGATTAAACCGAAACAAAAGAGAAACGGAAATGAACCAAGTTCGCGCTAATTTATCAATTCTGTTTCCGATATCTGAACGTTTAAATATTTTATAATAATATTAGTTTCAAATATAACAGTATCAAATATAATAAGATAAAAGAAATAGTAAATTAGACTGTTCCATATTAGTATGCAAATAATATGGCTCGCTCGTTGAAACATCCTGTATTTAACGAAAAAACGGATCACTCGATGAAGAGTACAGCTAATAAATAATTTATCCGTGTCGTCCTTCACAAAATGGAGCGAATCGAAAGTGTAATGTAAAAAATTGTGGAACACACAGTAATCCTGTTCAAGGTTCGCTACGGTAGATTTTGCACTTCGATGTATACATACTAATAGGCTTTTTCACTCACGTGTTCAGAACCCCTCGCTGCAAACAACCCGCCCCTGCTACCCGCCAATCCGCCACGAGCCGTCAGCTTAGTTTTCTTTCGGCACGTGCAATCACATAAAACAGTACACGAGGTGTACCACACTCCATTTGATTGGTATCCGAGAAGAAAAATAAAACTGAAGACTTTATGGTAAATAAACAATGCTTGTTAAATCATATTTCACAGATTATATCGACAGATGCGACAAAATTAAAAAATCAAAAAGGAGAGCCAGCCTATGCATCGATAAGACTTTTTTAAAACTAATCCTTATTTATGCAAACAATCATTTAAATTTGTTTTTATTCTTTAAGACTATCGCATAGATAATACATTAAATATAAATAAAGAGAAGAACATAAAATACGCTTTCAAAACATTTAACTATCATTCTAACTATAAAATATAAAGAATTGTAATTTTCTCTATTTAGTGCAAACAAACGGAGAATACAGCTAATAAGTGAGACAAACAATTTAATTTTCTCGATTACCGTACACCATCCGTATACACCTACCTACCATCTTAATTCACAAATTTTCTCGCGGTTCTAGATTCATTTTCATGTTGTTTAATTCAACAATATGAACACCGCAAATGTTAAATCAGAAGAAAATCTGATTTCCTTAATAACTGTAAATTATATCGTGCTAAAACATATTTTGATGCACCGCTGCGTACGCGCCCTTAACGTCATAGCGATATCAGGGTAGAATTTGAGTTGGGCATCAAAGGGGATGAACCACCCGGGCTTGGCAGGGATAGGAGCAATCCTGTGATGCACCCTTGACAGTTCGCTGCGATAAGATCTGCTCTTTCGACGAGTTGGCTCCATTTGAATTCTGTTTGTGAGCCCCGGCAATGCTACCCTTCGAGTGTAACGTATTGCGCGTCTATCGATGTAAAAGAATATTACCATCTGCTGATTATCGGTAATCCTCATTCAAAGCTATAGAGTTTCCTTCATCCTGCAGTCCTTGTTATTTATCTGATAAATAAAGTATTTTATAACGCTACTCGAACCTTCGTAATTATTTCCTAAAGGCATATGCGATCTTGACAACACCGAAACAAAGCGATTCGAGTTGCATCAAATTAATGTATGTAGCAGAAATATTTACACAAACACAATCGATTCGTAATAACAAGAAATACTCACACATTACTCTTCGTAAGAATAATGATAATCCTTCTATAGTATAGTATTTCATTGTTTGGATATCCTAGTTAGCCAAACATCATAAATGTTCAAAGCTACTTTTTCTCGTGATGGAAAAGAAACTGATTTTCCAAAAAGATTAAAAAAAACCGTTCATTATTATTGAGTAGAAGTGAGAAGTATTACAAATATATTCAATCGAATTAAAACCAATTAATATTAATTGTAATAATAATATTAATAATAATTCATTTCTGCAATGTACGATGCTGTATTACTTTTGAAAATACTACATTAGACTCTAAAAAAAATATGAATAATTACTGATCACATACAAATAATTACAAACGAAAAAATATTTCTCAATTGTTTACTTTTACAGGTCTTAAGTTTATTGTTTGAATTATCATATTCTCTATCGTAATTTAATCAATTCTGCTTATTTCTGTTATTAATATTTTCTAACGTAGTAAAGTATATTGTAAAAGAATTTGAACATTTGTAGGTTCCGCCTTCCTACACGATTATAAATAGCAACTGACAAATATCTTGCTAATATATGTTGTAAAAATATTAGTAACTATGCCATTCAAATGTATTTTTTCGAATAGTTTATGTAAATTTTTTAAATAATAATAAAATCATACACGGTTGCATGTCTACTAAAATGAAACCGGTCTAGACACCAAAGCCAGGTTGGCCGAGCGGTCTAAGGCGCCAGATTTAAGCTTTGGTTCCCGGTAGGGAGCGTGGGTTCGAACCCCACACCTGGCAAATACTTTTTATTTCTTTAAATAAATTCCATCAATTGCACTGCTCGTGTTACTATTATCAATTAATACTATTCTTTTGAAATCGCAGATGCAATTTTACGAAATTGATTTATGTAAACGTGCATGAATAAGGTTCAGTAAAATAAATTGCATGATAAAAGTTAGGGGACAGAGAGAGAAAGATTAAGAAAAAAAAGAGAGAGAGAGAAGATATAGGAGAAAAATATTAAGAATAGAAAGATTGAAAAAGGATGTTCGTGTTTATGGGAGGAAAAAAGAACAGTCGGTAAAGTAGATGTCAAGGCAAAAATACTGGCGGAATAAAGAGCCAATTGCATGTAAAATGAATATAAGACAATTTGTATATATCTTTAATATGGCTCAATCGTTATAAAGTCTGATACTGTTTTAATATACAACTTTATATTTGATAAGTTCCACTGTTATCATTGACCATAATAGTTTTAACAATAAACTGAATATGTCATGGTATACACATCTGAAACAAAATATACAGATTTAGGTAAGCTCATAGAAACTATTATAGCTCTCATTTCCCGTTAAAATCCTTCTTTCTCAATTCCTTCGCCAAAGTTATAAATCCATTTAATATATATGTAAAGGACTAAATTTATACTACTAATTACATGGGTGCTGATTTTATATCTTGCTTTTTACTTACATCGTTTGTTTAAGAAAATGCACACGTAAGCCTTTGCTGCTAATCCCCTGAAACAATGGAAATATTGCTGTATACATATATGAAGCCAATAACAGATACATTAACATGCCAAAATAAGCTAAGTGTATAGGAAATAATGCATTTAATTTAATCGAAGTGTATAGAAATTTATTTATAATGTAATGAATAGTACATTTCGCAATAAAAACTTACATCGTGTATCGTGTATTAAATGCTAGACTTCTTGGTTAGATGTGTTTCGATTGGATTGATTCCAAGAACTTTTTGGAATTTACCATTCAAATTAATGAAAGTATCAATTAATAACAAATTGTGTAGAATATCTTGAAGTCAAAATATATATGAATGATTTGTTGAAGATATTGTAAATAATCAAAACTATGAAAAGTCGAATGTCTACAAACAATTACACTTCTCTCTAGTCCTAAGACCATAAACTACACACTTTATAGAGGTTTGATTTACTTATTCCTAAATTTATGGTTAATACGCAACGTTGAATTCATGACTTAAGGCTTGTACAAATGTTACTTTACGTTTCAACCAATGTTATAAGATTCGAAAAGTTTCCATCTCAGCGTCATGGTAGAATATTTTGTTTATGTACATTCTAACTTCGTTTCTAACGATATATATAGTCTATGACATAAAGTGGAGTTAAGATTTTCGGAACGCATCTCGAATCTTGTGCAAGAACCGACCAATTGGCAGCAACGAAAGGGGGAGGGGCATCCAAAGCTTCAGTAGCCGCCATGTTTTTCTGTGAGTGGGGTGTGTAGAAGAGGCCGGGGTGAAAATCATCTCTCGAGGCATGCAGGTACGTCAAAATTCGAATAATTTCGTTTATTCGGCCGAGAAACGCAATTACCTTCGATGTCGCGCGTTGACAGCCCGCGACCTGTACGAGTCTTGACTTTTTTCTGTTTCGTAACGTCACACAGTCGGACGATTTTCGACGCGAATGCTCATGACTCAGACGAAACGCATAGCGCAATCGAGCAAGGTTATTTGCATTGCTCGAGAGTGATGCGTCTGCCAACAATCCATATAGATAGTCAGCCTTGGTGAGGCAGAATGCGTTCGAAATTGCAGTTTGTTTTCGTGCACCAGTCCGAGAGACATCTACCCAGCAATAAAAGCTGGCTGACGATTCTCGCGAAAACCACAAAACTTGTGCTCTTTGCGTTTGATCGTTTCCGCGACCGCGTAATCTGCCGATAAGCGGCTTTGACAGCGTATGATAACGGTGCACGAACGTTTCATTCTACCGATCTTGTCCTACGTAATTGAATGCGATGCCCCTTACTTGTCACCCAAGCCACGACGTGGAATATGTGTTTTTAGATCCACGATTCGTGCAACGTGACTTAACAGCCTCTAACGTAAACGCACGTTTCCAACTCCGTCTTATATTGTGCGCAACAAATTTACGTTCGATTCGCAACCTCCAAGAACACGCGCTATCGCTTGACGTTCGCAGACGTTCGAAAATCGCGAAACGCACAGGTAGATCGAACTTTTCGCGCCTCGCAAACGACAGAATTCGATTTTTAATTGCAGAATTGATTTTGCTCTATGATGAAATACCGTTGTCACGAAGCCTCATTTTCGATGACGTTTCGTAATACGACGGTTTATGTTGCCCCGATGAATAAAGATAGTCTGTAATTAACCCAATGTATTATCTAAAAACGACTTTAGTCACAAGTCAATTCCTAAGTAGTCAGCTGAAATATCTATGACTCATTTCGCTTTGCATTTACATACCATTGCTATGTGTATTTGACAACATCCGATGTTATCAGTAGATACTAAATGCAACCATTTCAGGAACTAATAGTTCAGCTGTAGCTTTGTTTACCGTGCTATATTTTGTTTATGTCCTCAACTTTCACTTTGCGTCTGCTATAGATTGTTATTAATGAATAGCCACTAATATCCATGTACCGTTGCATAACAACAAATGAAAGATCTACCGATCAATTTGTTTGTGAATATTAGATTTTCAAGTTCCTTTTCCAGATTGCTTTTTTGTATTCGTAATATGTGTATCGTACTATTTTATAACTGGAGAATATTCTGGATTTTCAGCGTCAAAATGGGAAGGAAACTAAACTTGTTATCCTTCGCTAAGACCTGCCAGCCTCATTACTACAAAATATCCACCACCTGTGCACAAGAACCAAATAATTTTTAATCGACGTAACCAAAATTTCAAGGAATACTACCACTAATAGTGGGCTATCTAATTCAATCCAAGAAATTACAAGTAACCAAGAGGAAGAAAATAATATAACATTTATCAAGTAAATAAATGTCAAGGTGGTGGATTCCGTAAAAACGAAACATTAAACGACAATAATATAATACAGTAACTCTATTATAAATAGGTAAGTCCAGTTCTTGTTTCTCCTAATCGATGAACGGTAACTTTCAGCAGCATTTGAATCGATTTGTTCTTTTTAGGAGAGAAGATGATCACCCTGGAGGTAGTAGAGTCTGTGAAAGTTTTCGGGTCTAGGAGGAACTTTAATAGGAGGAAATGAGGAATCCGGCACTGCATCTGGTCGGGATAGCGGCGTCCCCTGGAGGAGGTGAAGTGTTCGGCACAAGGGCCGAGGAGGAGTTGCGTCAGTGGCTAGAGACGCGCCTGGACGAATTGGGAATAGACCCAATTGCGTACTCGCGGTTTGTGCTCAGCCTGCTACGCCGCCCCGACTCGGCCCTAAGTCCTCCAGAAGCTGTGGGCACAGGGAGGAACGGAGGACGTCGCATACGTGCTCGACCCAAAGCCAAGCTGCCAACGCAAGGAGACAGAGAACAGAGACGTGCAGTTGTGCAATGTCTAACAAGTGCTGCCGATAATGTGAGCACAATTAACCACCTTTGTCATCACTTGCAACTACAATAGTTTCCTCTATGCAATTTTATACAAAGGTCTACCTATTGTCGTTTTGATTGATTCAATGTCAATTGCAGAAATGTGGAGTTGAAACACTGGTCGATGAATTATGTATGAAACTACGAGATTTGGAAGGTGGCGGCTCAAGCGAGAAAGAGGACGAATCCAAGAAATCTGATGACCAAAACAAGACAAGCTTAGAGTCGCTGACACCTCGCGATAGGGCTCTCAGATACTATGCAGCATTTCCTGCTTTGCAACCGGCAACTCTAAAGAAAGTCTCTCAGAGAAAGGAGAGAAATTTAGGAAACAACAACAACAATATTACCACGAACAACAACAATCACAACATCAACAATAACAGCAACAATAAAATCAACGGAGTTAGCTATAATAATAACAAGAACAATAATAAATCTCGCAATAAGAAAACTAAAATGTCCATTGTAAGTGTTTATAAAGTAGGTTTTTTTATTTGTTTTGTATTTTGTACTTGGTATAAATAAACGATCACAATTATGCTTTCTGATATAGAGTATCGAGCCACGGATATCAGAGGAAAAAGATAGCTTTGGATTTGTCAAATCGATGGAGCGCGAACGAGAAAAAGAGCGAGAATTAGAGTTGGATCAGTTGAGATTGGCACAGTTGCAAGCAAAGTTTAACGAGAGCTTGGAAGCACTATGGGATTCAGGACCGGGCAATGCACAGGACACGGCTTCTATATGGGCGGCTCCTACTCTCTCTATTCCTTCAGGACCTCTTTGGCCAACAGACACTACCGAGACAATCTTTACTTTATCCACTTCGGACAATGGTTACGCTACTGACACACCGTACCAGGAATCAATTGTTGACGACTCGCCGCTCATTCCGTGGGACATCGACTTGATCAGCATCGAGGATTACGCGGACGAATGTAGTAACAAGAATAAATCAGGTTGGTATCTCGGACCAGTTTCCACAATCTATGAGCATCACGATATAGTAATATTGACTTAAGTATATATCTAACGGATAGGAGATCGTTCGGAAATGTAAGTAAATGGTATGCGCACTAAGTTTAGACGTAGATCGCTATATCTGTGTCGTGCTACGAATGTGTCTCTTTCATTATCGTTTTCGTTCCATATTTATCGTGTGTTCTTAAGTTTAGTCGCTGACCATTGCACCGACGTGGAACGTGCCACGAGTAAACATACTGTGATATTCTAACATTTCAGAGAGTAATGTAAACTGGTCTGACTCAGCTATGGATGGGTCTTGGCGCTGGAAAGGGCTTGGCAGCAATTTAACTGCCCTAGGCCACAGTCCTCAGACAGGTAGCTGCTTCTTTCCAGTCGCACCCCGTAAAACACCCATAGGAACACGCAAAGAATCTCGTTCAAATCTGAAGGTGAACAACAGCCTGCCAGAGCCAGACGAGGACTTGCTCACTTCCGCTCGCACACACTTTCGTCCGATAAAGGATGACGGTCAGTGGGCCGATGGGACTACGTTTCCTGTAAACAATACTCTAGAGCGAGTCGCGTACCGCCGATCCGAGTCAGGAAACTTATTGTACCTTCCTGGCGGGGAGAGCCCGTACATGGAGTACCGGGAGGGCGACTCGCCGATTCCTCCGGTATCGTCGAATCTAACGTTGAAATTCAGGGTGCGTCAGTGTGACAAGTGCGTTCAAACCGAGCCCATTCGATCTCCGGTCAAACGCAGAATTCTCTCCGAACAGGATCATTTCCATTATACTCCGGTCGGAGTAGAAGATACTGTAATTCGCGAAGAGGAGAAAGTCGAGAAAGATTGCTATGCATTGGGTCAACTGGGCTGGGTACGATCTACTGTACCTCTGCACAATGATAGGAAAAGGTAATCAAACTAAAAGAGAACTACACGGTTCTTCACAGCTACCTATGTTTTCTTTTGTTCTTTCTTTTTTCACCATTTTTTTTTTCTTTCATTTGGACACGCTCTGGACCGTTCCCATTCCCGCGGGAACCATAGTTTCTCAATGCAAAAGTCTGGATGGGCGTTGAAATTGTTCGGTTTCTCTTTATTTCTTAACTCTTTACCTACCAGCAGTTACCGAGCAGTTCTCGAAAGATAACTGATCTTAGGCATTTTTCATCGATCGGTCTCGAGTAATGCAAGAAGCTTGAATTGGCTCCCGGTAGGTAGAGGGTTAATCACTCGTTCACGAAATTGGAAAAAGGGCTGTGATTTAGGAGCGGTTGGGAAACTATGCGTTAGCTTCACGATCGTTTAACGTTGTTCTTTCGAACGAACTCGAGAGAAAAGAATAACACTCGTTGCAAGTACGGAGCGTATTAATAGACCAAAGACCGATTGGACAATTAATCGAAACAAAATTTATGTTTGTTAATTGTTAGGACGTCGTAGAAATTTCGAAAGTATGCTTCTATTTCTTTTCCTTTTTTTTTTTGTTATGTTTGCCGTTGTGTGTCACAGTAAAAGCGTGAATCTCAGCGGAGTTTGCCCGTTTTTTTTCGGGTAAACAGCGTTAACATTTAGATTTAATACGCAAGGTTCAGAGGCGTACACCTTTGGTTCGCCGACGACATGTTCGAATGACTTTTCAAGGTCGTTTACGTCGTGTTCTTGAGCAATCGTCGCGCTAACTATACGTCTCCGATACGAGATTGAAAGATGCCAGTGCGTTCTGCTGGCGATAGAGAAAATTCGGCACGGCGGAACACAGTGGGGCCATAATTTACGACCTTGAAAAGTAAATTGATTTCCGTGCTCGAACAGAAACGAAAGATTCGAGTTTCGTTCAACGTTTGGTCGCGTCGTTTTAGACTGCCAAGAAAGAAATTGATTTTCTTTTCACGGAATTCTTTCAATCTTGAAGTTCATGCTTCTATTGTAACATGAAGGACGAGAAAGTATGGAACAGGATGTCTCCATGTTTATGGCACGATCGGGGACAAGGTGAAAAAGTCGGATCGAAATACAGAATGAAACGAACTTAATTTATTAAATTGGTACGATCATTTTTTTTTTTTTTCACTAGTTTTTACTGGCGAGAGTTCATTCTGTATTTTCAAGTAGCTTCTTCACGTAGAATCGTTCCCGATTGGATTATGAACGTTCGGACACTCTGTGCACACGTACGTAACGTATACGTATGCACACGTATGCGTAATCGATAGCGCGACATGTAGCGACACGTTGCGAAATTAAAGTATCGTCCTCCGAAGACTATATCGAGCGTAGAAGAGATTCTTCATTGGCTTTTTGCGATAACTGTGAGACGTCCAGTTTTCTCGGGATCGCGTTTTAGCGATTTTTAGCATAGCGTTTGTAGCGTGTACGGTCCGAGTACTTAGCTAGGTGACGTGATTACAACGAAATCGTTTAACGTGTTTAATGTGTTTTTTTCGGTAGAAGGCACAGTAGCAGCTTCGGATGCCAGCCTCTGACGACTTTGCGTCCGTTGACCTTATGAGCCGGATAGATAACGAGCTGCTTAATATAAACGAAAGAAACTAATAAACACACTCACGTACTAATGACACGAACTATAAGAAAGATCGTAAACAGAGTACAGCGAACAAACGAGAATAATAACGTAAATGAATAACGGAAAACGACGACTGGAAATATCCGAGGTTTAGCTATGTACAGGTTTTTTGTTCCCCGAAAAAAAAAAAAAAATGGCGAAGAGACGGCAAAACCGTTTAAAAACGTGAACACGACACAGAGGGGGGGGCCTCTTGGCATGTGGAATTTGTTATGCATGTATCCAAGACGGCGCTATTAATAATAAATAAAATAATAATAATAAATAATAGTAATAATAAATAAATAAACGACAAAAAAAAATAAAGAAGTATCCCCCGGTTGTCGTCGAACGAAACAGGCGTGAGGAAAGAATACGAAAAAAATAAATAAATAAATAAACGAGATAGCGAGACGAGAGAAGGGAAATATTAAACGTTCATTTAGATAATTATTATTAACACTTTGACAAGTAAAGGAAAAAAAATGAAATGGAACAAAGTATAAAAAAAAAACGTACAGTGTATATGTTACGCCAGTGTTTAAACAAAAAATTAAAAATGTCACGAAGGGAGCGAGTGCGCGTGTGCCGCGCACGTCCGCCAACGAGAGAGAAAATTCAAAACGAAAAAAAAAAATGAATTGTATCGAGAGAACGTAGTCCACAAGATTTCGTTTTTTTTGTAGCTTGTTGAATACTTTTACGTGAACTTTCGAGGATTGCGAGTGAACGTGCGAGAGTGGAAAACTGAGAGATAGAGAGCATGCGTGAAAGAGAGCGAGTGAGAGAGAGAGAGAGAGAGAGAGAGAGAGAGAAAACGATGAAAGAAAATGAAACAAACGCAAAAAAAATTAGTGCGCTGATTTTTCTGATAGAAACGTAGTAGAGAGAAAGAGCGGAAAGTTTTCCTTTTTTCTGTTCTTCATCCGATGCGCAGACGCTCCGTGCGAGTCTCGTTGGATGCATGGCAAATTTCTAATGGAACAAGAACGAGAGGAGAATACGGAAATGGTGGAAACGTCGGTAGCTAAGAAAAAAAAAAGAAACTCCTCTCGGGAAAACGAAACTACGGAGAGCGAGCAGATTCGAGGACACAGAGTATGTACTTACGAGAACGGAGAACGGATGAAGCAGAGAAAAGTAGAAAGTAATTTAAAAAAAAAAAAGCGACGATAAAGTGTCGCACGATAATTGAACCGTAAAAGAAAACGATCGTCGAAGTACTGTTCTATTTTCTTGTTGTTTCTTTTTTCGTAATTATTAATGGATTATCTTAATCGTATCTTCTCCCCAATTATAATTTAATTCTCCCTAGAAGATTTAACGCCCTAACCATTCCCCATTTCCACCCTTTTGTCCATCGGAATCCCGCGTTTCGGAGGAAACCAACAATCCCCAGTAATCCAATGCTTTTCCTGTGCTCCCTCAGAGGAAATATATCGGATAACTGAGAGAGTGTGTGTGTGTGAGAGAGAGAAAGAGATTGAGAGCGAGAGAGAGAGAGAGAGAAAACGAGGGATAAAGGGAAACGTACACGTGAAGAAAAAAAGAAAACAGAATTGTAACGAAAAAAACATAAAATTAAAAGAACGAAAACTAAATAAATAAAAAGAAAGAGAG